>NC_069505.1:396701635-396896635 GCF_027579735.1 Bombina bombina | reverse complement strand
TAAATAAACTAAATTACGGGAAAACCCCCCCACTAAATTACAGAAAATAATAAAATAATTACAAGTTTTTTAAACTAATTACACCTAATCTAATCCCCCTAATAAAATAAAAAAAGCCCCCCAAAATAATAAAAATCCCTACCCTATACTAAATTACAAATAGCCCTTAAAAGGGCTTTTTGCGGGGCATTGCCCCAAAGTAATCAGCTCTTTTACCCCCCCAACATTAAAACCCACCACCCACACACCCAACCCTACTCTAAAACCCACCCAATCCTCCCTTAATAAAACCTAACACTACCCCCTTGAAGATCACCCTACCTTGAGACGTCTTCACCCAACCAGGCAGAAGTGGTCCTCCAGACGGTCCGAAGTCTTCATCCTATCCGGGCAGAAGAGGTCCTCCAGACGGCCAGAAGTCTTCATCCAGGCGGCATCTTCTATCTTCATCCATCCGGAGCAGAGCGGGTCCATCTTCAAGACATCCAACGCGGAGCATCCTCTTCTTTCGACGGTGACTGGAACAATGACGGGTCCTTTAAATGACGTCATCCAAGATGGCGTCCCTTCAATTACGATTGGCTGATAGAATTCTATCAGCCAATCGGAATTAAGGTAGAAAAAATCCTAGTGGCTGATCCAATCAGCCAACAGGATTGAGCTTGCATTCTATTGGCTGTTTCAATCAGCCAATAGTATGCAAGCTCAATCCTATTGGCTGTTCTAATCAGCCAATAGGATTGAACTTCAATCCTATTGGCTGATTGGATCAGCCAATAGGATTTTTTCTACCTTAATTCCGATTGGCTGATAGAATTCTATCAGCCAATCGGAATTGAAGGGACGCCATCTTGGATGACGTCATTTAAAGGAACCTTCATTCTTCAGTTGGACGTCGTTTGAAGAGGATGCTCCGCGTCAGATGTCTTGAAGATAGAGCCGCTCCGCGCCGGATGGATGAAGATAGAAGATGCCGTCTGGATGAAGACTTCTGCCCGTCTGGAGGACCTCTTCTTCCCGGCTTGGATGAAGACTTCTGCCCGTCTGGAGGACCACTTCGCCCGCCTTCGTTGAGGACTTCGGCCCGGTTGGGTGAAGACCTCTCAAGGTAGGGTGATCTTCAAGGGGTTAGTGTTAGGTTTTATTAAGGGGGTATTGGGTGGGTTTTAGAGTAGGGTTGGGTGTGTGGGTGGTGGGTTTTAATGTTGGGGGGGTATTGTACTTTTTTTTACAGGTAAAAGAGCTGATTACTTTGGGGCAATGCCCCGCAAAAGGCCCTTTTAAGGGCTATTTGTAATTTAGTGTAGGGTAGGGCTTTTTTTTATTTTGGGGGGCTTTTTTATTTTGTTAGGGGGATTAGAGTAGGTGTAATTAGTTTAAAATTCTTGAAATTATTTTATTATTTTCTGTAATTTAGTGTTTGTTTTTTTTCGTACTTTAGATAATTTTTTTAAATTGTAATTAATTGTATTTAGTTTAGGTAATTAATTTAATTATAGTGTAATGTTAGGTGTAATTGTAACATAGGTTAGATTTTATTTTACATGTAAATTTGTCTTTATTTTAGCTAGGTAGTTATTAAATAGTTAATAGCTATTTAGTTTTAAATAGGAATAATTTAGTTAACGATAGTAATTTTATTTAGATTTATTAAAATTATATTTCAGTTAGGGGGTGTTAGGTTTAGGGTTAGACTTAGGTTTAGGGGTTAATAACTTTATTATAGTGGCGGCGGCGTTGGGGCGGCAGATTAGGGGTTAATAAATGTAGGTAGGTGTCAGCGATGTTAGGGCAGGCAGATTAGGGGTTAATAATATTTAACTAGTGTTTGCGATGCGGGAGTGCGGCGGTTTAGGGGTTAATATATTTATTATAGTGGCGGCGATGTCTGGTTCGGCAGATTAGGGGTTAAAAGATTTATTTTAGTGTTTGTGATGTGGGGGGCCTCGTTTTAGGGGTTAATAGGTAGTTTATGGGTGTTAGTGTACTTTTAAGCACTTTAGTTAAGCGTTTTATGCTATGGCGTTGTACCATAAAACTCTTAACTACTGACTTTTAAATGCGGTACCAGGCTTGACAGGAGAGGGTCTACCGCTCACTTTTGGTTAGACTCATAATACCGGCGCTATGCAAGTCCCATTGAAAATATAGGATACGCAATTGATGTAAGTGGATTTGCGGTGTTTCCGAGTCTGGTCAAAAAAGTGAGCGGTGAGCCTGTCATTTCAAGACTCGTAATACCAGCGGGCGTTAAAACGCTGCTTTTTAACCCTAACGCACAACTTGTAATCTAGCCGATTGTTTGCAGCGCTCTGACAATTTGCAGTAGGCCTGTGCTTTGTTAGCTGCCAAATGCAAAAGAAAGCGGTCACTTTCCACATCTGGTTCTTTTCCAGATTTCTTCTTGTGAAAGCACAACACACTAAGATCTAAATTTGCACAGACCTCAGTGTGATGCACTTTCACAAGAAGAAACCCGTTAATCCATTACTATAACAATGTAAGTTGTGCAAAGTTGGGGAATGGGTAGTAAAGGCATTATCTTTTTTTAAACAATAACAATTTTGGTGTAGACTGTCCCTTTAAAGGGACAGTCTAGTCCAAAATAAACTTTCATGTTTCAAATAGGGCATGTAATTTTAAACAACTTTCCAATTTACTTTTATCACCAATTTTGCTTTGTTCTCTTGGTATTCTTAGTTGAAAGCGAAACCTATGAAGCTCATATGCTAATTTCTTAGACCTTGAAGGCCGCCTCTTTTGTGAATGCATTTTGACAGTTATTCACCACTAGAGGGTGTTAGTTCATGTGTGTCATATAGATAACACTGTGCTCACGCACGTGGAGTTACCTAGAAGTCTGCACTGATTGGCTAAAATGCAAATCTGTCAAAAGAACTGAAATAAGGGGGCAGTTTGCAGAGGCTTACATACAAAGTAATTACAGAGGTAAAAAGAGTATTAATATTACTGTGCTGGTTATGCAAAACTAGGGAATGGGTAATAAAGGGTTGATCTATCTTTTAAACAATAAAAATTCTGGTTTAGACTGTCCCTTTATGTATGCTGAAAACTGCCAGTGCACCAATTTACTTTTAACTTGTAATTCGCACTAACACGCGCGTTAAAAGTTTACTTCCAGCGGTAGCGAGCGAAATCACTAAATAGCGTGCCACTTGTAACCTGACCATAGTTATATGCAAACACTAGTGTGCTAATAAAATGAACTAACACATTATAGCATTTTCTGTTTACAGTTTTATGTCTCTTAAATTATAAATGTCACAATATTTTTATTTAAAAGATATGACCGTACCCCAGGATATCACTTTCTTCATCACTATCAAAAACTAACAAAGAAACAACACATTGTATTCTGACCACCCTATCGCTATCTATAGATTTTATGCGTTCCATTTTCCAGCTCTAAACTAGGATTTAAAAATCAATGTAATGTAATGTTTAACATTCTGATGGCTACAGCTGAGCTATTTATGGTGTGTTTGAAAGCAGGAGATTCATAGGAGTGAGGCAAACGAGGGATAAGGAAGGTTAATATGTATACGCTTAACTAGATGTAAAAAACAGGATGGCCACAATTACATAATGCAGATACAATGTCGTGGTAACCCACGGGTCAGTGTTCCACAGCGAGATGTTACTGTGTCTGAGCTATAATCCATACAGGAGCTGAGTTAATTCTGTAAATGGTTGCAGACTGAGGGGGTTAAGTACACAATCCTTCAGAAAGTCATTCTAATTGCAGTTCAGTGTTTTTTGGGATTCTCATCTGTATGGGATAAGTTTTGTGGGAAACCTCACTTCTATTCAAGCTTTCAAAGCCACCCCCACTCCCTGTCATTATACCCCAGCATGTGGGATTAAAACCAGCCAATGAGATCATAACGGCCCCTCTGTGTTTGGGCTTGTGGGAGCAAAACTTTGTAACCCCTTCCATTATCTCACCCCCATTCATAAAAGTATCCGATTCCCTCCCCCCCAACTACGACCAGGAATATATACATCTTATGTGCAGAACTTATTTCCGATTTCCAGCTCCAAAACGGAAAATAAATAAATAACTGGAAACATGTGATTGGCAGAGAATTTCAAAGCAAACATAAAAGGTGGCATTGAGGTGGGACTATCCTCCATTTCTTCTCTCCATTAGTGAACAAATAAAACCCCAATTTGAGTATTTTATAAACCACCTCTGGAATGCAATCCATGCTCTCTGATGTGTAAGATAGGGTCATGAATCTCAATGCCAGCTCTAATTGTAGCGAGATAATAAGTCGCAGGGAGAGGGATAGAAGCAAGGGTGTTTTGTAGACAAGGTAAAATGATGCCATATGTCCCCCTGGGGCATCTGTTTTACTGAAAAACTTCCGACAGATTTATAGGATACTATAAAAAAAAATGATTTAACTCTGTTCCTACCAGAGAAGGACAACAAAAAAAATCTGAAGTAAAATAGGACAAGAGCTGGGGCAGTGAATGGGTTAATCAATAGCCAGAATTTCTTCTTTTTTTCTGGGGAGAATATGCCTCAAGTAATATTAATCAACAATATCAATTTGAAATTGTGATGCAGGAGAGATTTACTTGTTAAAATTGGTGGCTCACTGGCTTCAAAAGAGTAACATAATTGTGTATTTTTTCTTGGAATTAAAAATATAAATTCCGGTGTGGGGGGGGGGGCATTTGTCTGCCCTTGCCCCCCCCCCACCTCTCCGGAGACCCATGTCAATAACATCAATAGGTAACACAGAAGTGCTCTGAAATCCCCCAAAACACATGAAGACAAAATATCTGTCCAGTTATAATTTTTGCACCAATCAAATCTCAGGAACAAACCGAAATATTATCACAACAAAATAATCAAGGATTTATAGCCTTAAAGTGATGGTAAACGTTCCCCTTTGTATAAAATTCGGAATGTTTGTGATATTTTAGATGGAGTTTAATTTATCAGTTGTTATGAAGATGCGCTATAACTTTCTCTTTAATATAGTGCTGAAATTCAAATATCCCACTTCAAAATAATTTTTTTATGGGAGCTTACGGTTTGAATTGTTCTCCAATCGGAGCTTAAGCCATACGACACACCATGTATTTATTTTTTTAAGACGCTAGAAAGCAGATTGGAGAAAAGTTCAAACCGTTAGCTCACAAAAACTCACAAAAAAATTACTTTTGAAGTGGGCGGCTGGAACTACTTTAAAAAGTAAGTTAAAGTACATCTTCGTTACAACTGATGAATTAAACTCCATCTAAAATATCACTAACATTCCGGAACTGTTTTACAAAGGAAAAAGCTTACCATCATGTAAACATTAGCAGAATAATAATGAAGAATAATGGACAAAATACTTTATAAACAAGGGTTATTAATTATGCGGGGCTTTAAAAAAATGCATTAAAATTATGGAGTGAGATAACCTTAAGGGTAAGGCAGCATCGTAAACTTGAGGTTAGTGCACCTTACTTCCCTGGGAGCAGACAGGGGTCACGAACCCGTTGGGTCAGAGGTCAGAACAAGATAATAGAAAGTCAGATTGGCATCCAAAATATTCCCTTGCACTTCAGTGAGAACTGTGAAGGAAGGGGGTGAGGAACTCTAGGGAATGTAAAGCTGGCAATATCCACCTAGTGTCAGCCTGACAGGGTCCAATTTGCGGTGACAGTGAAAGAGCTGTGCTGTGAGTTCACAAATCCCACTCGCAGGTTACCTCTTTATAAATATCTCTATTATGGAAATATTCATCAAAGGATCCTATTTATCTCACGTCAGATAAATAATGCAGCTTCCTATGTTAGTCCATAGAGATCATTCATCACTATTTTATATGAATAAACTGCACAGAATAATTAAGGGAGTCAAGTCATTCACCTCACATGATGAACAAAGAAGCGTTTTCGAGTTTTGCTACCGTCTCATTCTAATACACACAAAAGTGCTAACAAAACAAAGCTCTTGCGGAAACAAAAAACTGCACGCTTTCTACATATCAAACATTTTAGTGCTAAATCACCAGGGAATGAATGTGTGATTGTAGTTATTTAGAATATTACTCAAGAGGTTATGCTGGCATCTGTTTCTCAGTTAGAAAAGGAAACGCAATTTTGTTTTGTTGTGGTATCCCAACCATGACATATAGCGTCACATTTTTTTTCGATTAGGTCAACTGAACAAAAAAACATTACTTGGGTCTTAAATTGTTTTTGTTTTTTAATCAATCAAATAACAATGGCTTATTATAGATACAAAAACAGTAATAGATTTCTTAATAAGCAAAAAGATGGCAGTTGCCTAGGGGTACTTTCACATAAGTATATTTTGAAATTCATTCTATATTGCCACGCATTCTGTGTGCCACAAATGTGACTGTATATTACAGCCAATGATAACTGCTAGGGATTATTTACAGACACTACATAAGCAGTTATATCGTTGTTAGCTGCAGTTGTGAGTGTGCACGATATTGGCAACTTTACTATGAGGCCAATTTAACAAAGGTTTTGCGGACCTGATCCGACAGTGCGGATCAGGTCCGCAAGACCTCGCTGAATGCGGAGAGCAATATGCTCTCCGTATTCAGCATTGCACCAGCAGCTCACAAGAGCTGCTGGTGCAACGCCGCCCCCTGCAGACTCGTGGCCAATGGGCCGCCAGCAGGGAGGTGTCAATCAACCCGATCGTACTCGATCGGGTTGAAATGCGGCGATGTCCAGGCGGACAGGGTTATGGAGCAGCGGTCTTTAGACCGCTGCTTCATAACTGTTGTTTCTGGCGAGTCTAAAGACTCGCCAGAAACACGGCCCTTCAAGCTCCATTCGGAGCTTGGTAGATAGGCCTCATTGTCTAAATTTGGCAAATATTATAAATGAGGATATTATTGTTGAGCTTTAAATCATCACACAATTCACTGATGTGCCCTAAACTAGAAGCTTTGAGGCCTAGTTATCAAGCCGTCAATCTCAAATACACTGGAATTCCGCAGCGTATTTGTGGCGAGGCTGATTCGCCTTAGTTATCAAAGGCTAGAGACCGGCAAAAGTAGAATTTAGTGACGTAAGCTTCGATCCGCCGGACTCAGTCCGACACAGATCGATTCTTACGTCACTACAGATGTTCCGCACACAAGTGCGGCACAATCTGACTACTTTTGCTAGTTATCAAAAAACTAGCAGGTACGCTCGGCACTTTTCCGGCCCAGCGTACCTGGTTTTCAATCCGCCGCCCTGGAGGTGGCTGATCCCATAGGAATCAATGGGAGTCTGACCATAGCGAAACTACATGTTCGCTGCTGCCAGACATCCCATTGATTTCTATGGGAGCTGTCTACACCTAACACCCTAACATGTACCCCGAGTCTAAACACCCCTAATCTGCCCCCCCTACACTGCCGCAACTAAATAAAGTTATTACCCCCTAAACCGCCGCTCCCGGAGCCCACCGCAAGCTACTCTATACATATTAACCCCTAAACCGCCGCTCCCTGACCCCGCCGCAATTATAATATATGTATTAACCCCTAAACCGCCGCTCCCAGACCCCGCCGCCACCTACATGATACCTATTAACCCCTATCCTGCCCCCCTATACCGCCGCCCTCTATAAAAAAGTTATTAACCCCTATCCTGCTGATCCTGCACCTCGCCGCAACTAAATAGTTTAACCCCTAAACCGCTGCTCCCGGACCCCGCCGCAACCTATATTAAACTTATTAACCCCTAATCTGCCCCCCCGTACACCTATAATACATTTATTAACCCTTATCCTGCCCCCCCTACACCGCCGCCACTGTAACAAAATTATTAACCCGTAAACCTAAGTCTAACACTAACCCTAAAACCCCCCTAACTTAAATATTAATTAAATACATCTAAATAATATTTCTCTTATTAACTAAATTAATCCTATTTAAAACTAAATACTTACCTTTAAAATAAACCCTAATATAGCTACAATATAAATAATAATTATATTGTAGCTATCTTAGGATTTATTTTTATTTTACAGGCAACTTTGTATTTATTTTAACTAAGTACAATAGCTATTAAATAGTTATTAACTATTTAATAGCTTACCTAGCTAAAATAAACAGAAATTTACCTGTAAAATAAATCCTAACCTAAGTTACAATTACACCTAACACTACACTATCATTAAATAAATTAATCCTATTTAAAACTAAATACTTACCTGTAAAATAAACCCTAAGATAGCTACAATGTAATTAATAATTACATTGTAGCTATTTTAGGATTTATATTTATTTTACAGGTAACTTTGTATTTATTTTAGCTAGTTAGAATAGTTATTAAATAGTTATTAACTATTTAATAACTACCTAGCTAAAAGAAATACAAAATTACCTGTAAAATAAATCCTAACCTAAGTTACAATTAAACCTAACACTACACTATCATTACATTAATTAAATAAATTAACTACAAATAACTACAATTAAATACAATTACATAAACTAACTAAAGTACAAAAAATAAAAAAAGCTAAGTTACAAACATTTAAAAAATATTACAACAATTTTAAGCTAATTACACCTAATCTAAGCCACCTAATAAAATAACAAAGCCCCCCAAAATAAAAAAAATTCCCTAACCTATTCTAAATTAAAAAAGATCAAAGCTCTTTTACCTTACCAGCCCTTAAAAGGGCCTTTTGCGGGGCATGCCCCAAAGAAAACTGCTCTTTTGCCTGTAAAAGAAAAATACAACCCCCCCCCAACATTAAAACCCACCACCCACATACCCCTAATCTAACCCAAACCCCCTTAAATAAACCTAACACTACCCCCCTGAAGATCATCCTACCTTGAGTTGTCTTCAGCCAGCCGACCCACCGATGGAACCGAAGAGGAGATCCGGAGCGGCAGAAGTGATCCTCCAAGGGGCGCTGAAGAAGTCTTCCATTCGATGAAGTCATCATCCAGGCGGCGCTGAAGAAGTCTTCCATCCAGGCGATGTCATCTTCCAAGCGGCGCTGAAGAAGTCTTCCATCCGGGCGATGTCATCTTCCAAGCGGGGTCTTCAATCTTCATTCTTCAGGATCCATCTTCATCCCGCCGACGCGGAACATCCTTCTTTCCTGACGGACTACCGACGAATGAAGGCTCCTTTAAGGGACGTCATCCAAGATGGCGTCCCTTCAATTCCGATTGGCTGATAGGATTCTATCAGCCAATCGGAATTAAGGTAGGAAAAATCTGATTGGCTGATTGAATCAGCCAATCAGATCGAAGTTCAATCCGATTGGCTGATCCAATCAGCCAATCAGATTGAGCTCCCATTCTATTGGCTGTTCCGTTTGGAGTTAGGGTTCCGTTTGGGGTTTGGGTTAGATTAGGGGTATGTGGGTGGTGGGTTTTAATTTTGGGGGGGTTGTATTTTTCTTTTACAGGCAAAAGAGCAGTTTTCTTTGGGGCATGCCCCGCAAAAGGCCCTTTTAAGGGCTGGTAAGGTAAAAGAGATTTGAACTTTTTTAATTTAGAATAGGGTAGGGATTTTTTTTATTTTGGGGGGCTTTGTTATTTTATTAGGGGACTTAGATTAGGTGTAATTAGCTTAAAATTGTTGTAATATTTTTTTAAATGTTTGTAACTTATTTTTTTTATTTTTTGTAACTTAGCTTTTTTATTTTTTGTACTTTAGTTAGTTTATGTAATTGTATTTAATTGTAGTTATTTGTAGTTAATTTATTTAATTAATATAATGATAGTGTAGTGTTAGGTTTAATTGTAACTTAGGTTAGGATTTATTTTACAGGTAATTTTGTATTTCTTTTAGCTAGGTAGCTATTAAATAGTTAATAACTATTTAATAACTATTCTAACTAGCTAAAATAAATACAAAGTTACCTGTAAAATAAATATAAATCCTAAAATAGCTACAATGTAATTATTAATTACATTGTAGCTATCTTAGGGTTTATTTTACAGGTAAGTATTTAGTTTTAAATAGGATTAATTTATTTAATGATAGTGTAGTGTTAGGTGTAATTGTAACTTAGGTTAGTTTTTATTTCACAGGTAAATGTCTCTTTATTTTAGCTAGGTAAGCTATTAAATAGTTAATAACTATTTAATAGCTATTATACCTAGTTAAAATAAATTGAAATTTACCTGTAAAATAAAAATAAATCCTAAGATAGCTACAATATAATTATTATTTATATTGTAGCTATATTAGGGTTTATTTTAAAGGTAAGTATTTAGTTTTAAATAGGATTAACTTAGTTAATAAGATAAATATTATTTAGATTTATTTAATTAATATTTAAGTTAGGGGGGTTTTAGGGTTAGTGTTAGACTTAGGTTTAGGGGTTAATAAATTTATTACAGTGGCGGTGGTGTAGTGGGGGGGCAGGATAGGGGTTAATAAATGTATTATAGGTGGCGACAGTGTAGGGGGGGCAGATTAGGGGTTAATAAATTTAATATAGGTTGCGGCGGGGTTAGGGAGCGGCGGTTTAGGGGTTAAACAATTTAGTTAGTTGCAGCGGGGTCCAGGATCGGCAGGATAAGGGTTAATAAATTTATTATAGGTGGCGGCGGTATGGGGGGGGCAGGATAGGGGTTACTAGGTATAATGTAGGTTGCGGCGGTGTCCGGGAGCGGCAGTTTAGGGGTTAATACATTTATAAGAGTTGCAGCGGGGTCTAGGAGCAGCGGTTTAGGGGTTAATAACTTTATTGAGTTGCGGGGGGCTCCGGGGGCGCCGGTATAGGGGGTAGAACAGTGTAGTTAGTGTGGGTGCTTAGTGACAGGCTAGCAATAAAGCTGTCAAAAAGCCGAAGAGCAGCGAGATCGGATGAGTGATAACTCTCACAGTCCGCTGTTCATCGCCCCGTACTTGGTGCGCGGCTTTTTGACAGCTTTATTGATAACTTAGGCAAAATTTTTCAGGTCCGCGGCGGCGATGGTAGGCGAGCTTAGGCGGGCGTATTGGGCCGACGACGGCAGGTAAGTTGACACGTTGATAACTAGGCCTTTTTTTCTCGCTTCCCTTCTTCTTAGTTTTATTCTCTCTATATATCCTAGGTTTTCTTAAAGGACCGCTAAACATAGTAGATTAGCATCATCAATAAATGCATAATAAATAGAAAATGCCAAAGGACTTAGTTTGAATTTTACATGAATAGTAATTTTTTTCTGAAAAATTTCAAAGTTAATTTTATTTTCCTTCCCTCTGCATCACGTGACAGCCATCAGCCAATCACAAAATCTTGCACATGCTCAGTAGAAACTGGTGCCTCAGAAACTGTGCATATAAAAAGATTGTGCATATTTAGATAATAGTTGTGAATTGGAAAGTTATTTAAAATTGTATGAAAGTTTAAATTTTGACTTGAGTGGTCCTTTATTTCCCCTTAACAACCGCCTGCTTGTTATAGCGCGGGTCTTGCCGCGAGGGACAAGACCGCACTATTAGACCCGCCCTCCCTCCTGCAGGCAGCGAGACCACGCTATTATACACACACTTCCATAGAAAGACCAGTGACGTACAGAGTACGTTGCTGGTCTTTAAGGGGTTAAAGGAATCTGGGCGCAACTACAATTTGCCTAAACCATGGTGAGGAACAACTAAACCCTACCACAGCCTACCCAGGTTCAGTCTTTGACCTTGTCATACGCCACAATCATATCCCACATCTTAAAACAATGCTACCCCATCTGGATCATCTTTTTCTGGGCTATATTTTTTAACTGCTTGGTGCTACATTACTAAATGAAATGAAATATTACACCTTGTCAAAGTTAGCTATCTTTTCTAAATAAGCTTAAAATACCATGGGATTTTAGGACCACACAAAGACACCGGATACAATCTATTAAAACAACAACGTAAAGAAATTGTAAGCATACTTGAATGATTTCTGGCTCCATAAATTTCTCTAATCTATTTTAAATCCCCGCCAATTCAAATTGCAAATCAGCCAGAGATACACATATTTATATTTTATTAATATTCTATTGCTTTGGAGTTCTTAAAATATCTATAGGTGTCTAATGACAGCATTATTGGGGAACTACCCAAGCGTTCATTGTGTTTTAACAAGTTTTTCGCAATCATTCACAGATGATATAGCCAGACAATAGCAATCCAGTGAAAAACAGATACTCTGTTGTAACCTACAGAAAGCATTAAAGGGATAGGAAAATCAAAATTAAACCTACATGATTCAAATAGAACATGTAGTTTTAAGACATTTTTATTTTCACTTATATGTTCAAATGTGATTTGTTCTCTTTTTATCCCTTGTTGAAAAAGAATACACACATTTCCTACACTAGTGGGAGCTAGCTGCTGATTGGTGCCTGCACACTTGTGTCTCTTGTGATTGGTTCACTACATGTGTTCAGCTAGCTGCCAGTAGTGCAATGTTGTTCCTTCAGAAAATGATAACAAGATAATGAAGCAAATTTTATAATAGAAGTAAATTGAAAAGTTGTTTAAAATTGTATGTTCTATCCAAATAATTAAAGAAAATGTTGGGGTTTTCTGTCTATTTAAACACAAAAAAATGTCAAATAAAATTATGTAATCAAAGCAAAGATTAGCTGTTTAAAAAAAATGAGAAAATAAGTGTAAAGTTTTAAGGGTTGGTTTATTAAATGGCGGACGGACATGATCCAGGTGTGCAATGCCGCCCCCTGCACATTCGCAGCCAATCAGCCACTAGCAGGGGGTGTCAATCATCTCGATCGTATCTGACCGGGAAGATTGCTGTCCACCACGTCAGAGGTGATGAGTTAAGGAGCAACGGTCTTTTGACTTTTGTTTCCTGCGAGCCAAACAGCTGCATTCACAGGATAGTAAATGTACCCAAAAATGTCTATAATGCAGTGGGTGCCTACAATTTTCAGAATTAAATTACAGTAAAAGAGGAAAAATGAATAATATACGTATGTTGCCAGGTTGTTATACTAAATATAATTAAATAAGCTTCTACAATCTGAAAGTGCTTAAAGGGACACTGAACCCAAATTTTTTCTTTTGTGATTCATATAGAGCATGCAATTTTAAGCAACTTTTTAATTTACTCCTATTATCAATTTTTCTTCGTTCTCTTCCTTTCTTTATTTGAAAAAGAAGGCATCTAAGCTAAGGAGCCAGCCATTTTGTGGTTCAGTACCATGGACAGCACTTGTTTATTGGTGCTGCCCAATCAGCAAGGACAACCCAGGTTGTTCACCAAAAATGGGCCTGCATCTAAACTTAAATTCTTGATTTTCAAATAAAGATAGCAAGAGAATGAAGAAAAATTTATAATAGGAGTAAATTAGAAAGTTGCTTAAAATTGCATGCTCTATCTGAATCATGAAAGAAAAAATTTGGGTACAGTGTCCATTTAATGCCTCTTTAATCAAATTTATTTTAGCTGCATAGTTGCGATTTGCAGAAAATAATGACAGGCAATCTACAGTTCCTTTAAAAGAAATGTAACTTTTTTTTCCTTTTTTTATTTCTACTTTCACATATTGTTTACGCATAAACTGATACATAATAAATAGCGCAATTAGACCCTGAATAGACACACTGTTTAGTAACGTTAAAGGGACATTAAACCCCAAAAATGTATTTCATGATTCAGACAGAGAATACAATTTTTTAAAAAGTTTCCAATTTACTTCTATTATCAAACATTTTTCATTCTCATATTATTCTTTGTTAAAGAGATACCTAGGTAGGTAGCGTGCACATGCCTGAAGCACTACATGACAGGAAATAGTGCTGCCATCTAGTCCCCCTGCTAATGTATAACATTGCTGCAAAACTGCTGCTATATAGTGCTGCAGACACGTGCACACTCGTGAGCAAACATTTCTGCTTTTCAAATAAGGATAACAAGAAAACAAAGAAAATATGATAATAGAAGTAAATTAGAAAGTTGTTTAAAATGTTATGTTCTATCAAAATCATGAATGAAAAAATGTGGGGTTTACGTCCCTTTAAGAGCAACACATAAATACATAAAAGGTTACTAAGTAAGAAAATAAAAAATAAATGAAAAATAATGATAAAAATAAAAGAGTGTATAAAACCAATATACACTTAACTTAGTCCCCATGTAGCCAGTCCTGTAAGGTCTACTCAGTATTAGTAAATGAGTGCAAGTCTGGTGAATCACTTAGTACAGATGTTGTTGATCCTGCTATATGCGGAGCTGATTGTTCACGGGACTCCGACTGTGTTCGGTCCAAAAGCAGAAAGCTGTACAAGAAAGGAAGAGAGAAACACAGCGCATCCACGATTCACAGTATCGTTTTATTCACCGGACACAAATACACTTACAAGAAAAAAGTGTAAGGAATGCACATAGGCACCAGGCCAACTCGTTAAGACCGTTGTATTCCTCAAGGGGATCCCAAAAACGCTGACCTGCAGCACTTGGTTTCAACGTCCTCTCTGCAGCTGTGTGCAACTCCTTACGATACCAATAATGTCCTAGCATCTCCTGTAGGCTCCTCCTCCCTACGCGTTTCATCTGCTCACAGGCAGACTTTCTTAAGGGTTTAACAAAAGACGGATCGTATGCGATCGGGCGGATTGATGTCCGCAGCCTCAGAGACGGCGGACCAGTTAAGGAGCAGCGGAAACAGGGGCATCAGAGGCCATTCGGCCCTTGATAAATCGGCCCCTATGAATCAAGTTTCATTTTGACTAGACTGTCCATTTAAGATAGTGGACAAGCTACATTTGTAGATCTTCAATTTTATGCAAGTAGCCTTGTCTGTTTTTGTTTGTTTTTTATTATATTGTAACATTTGTTTTAATATATTATGGGCCAGATTACAGGTGGCGCTCTATTATTAGCAATTGTGCGGGTATTAGAAGTTAAAAGTAAAGGCATTCGCTCAAGTGCAAACAAAATTAGCGTGCGATTGAAGACCTTGCATAAAGAGATGGGGGCCCATTTATCAAGCTCCGTATGGAGCTTGAAGGGCCGTGTTTCTGGCGAGCCTTCAGACTCGCTAAAAACACCAGTTATGAAGCAGCGGTCTAAAGACCGCTGCTCCATAACCTGTCCGTCTGCTCTGAGGAGGCGGACAGAGATCGCGTGAAATCAACCCGATCGAATACGATCGGGTTGATTGACACCCCCTGCTAGCGGCCGATTGGCCGCAAATCTGCAGGGGGCGGCATTGCACCAGCAGTTCACAAGAGCTGCTGGTGCAATGCTGAATACGGAGAGCGTATTGCTCTCCGCATTCAGAGATGTCTGTCGGACATGATCCGCTTATCGGATCATGTCGGATAGACATTTCATAAATAGGCCCCTTAGAGTTAAATAAAAATGTGCACTCGACACAACATAAATATATTAAAATAAAGTGTTGCCCTCATATATACACTTTCTGATAAAAATATTTATATAAATATATATCTAATATGTGTATGGTTGTATATATATTTGTATATATGTACACATATATAAACACATGTATTTATATATGTATGTATTTATATAAATTTATGTATTTATATAAATTTACTCCTATTATCAATTTTTCTTTGTTCTCTTGGTATCTGTATTTGAAAAAGCAAGAATGTAAGTATAGTAGCCGGCCCATTTTTGGTTCAGCACCTGGGTATCACTTTCTGATTGGTGTCAAAATGTATCCACCAATCAGCAAGCGCTACCCAGGTGCTGAACCAAAAATGGGCCAGCTACTAAGCTTAAATTCCAATAAAGATACCAAGAGAACAAAGAAAATTTGAAAATAGGAGTAAATTAGAAAGTTGCTTAAAATTCCATGCTCTATCTGAATCATGAAAGTTTAATTTTGACTAGACTATTCATTTAAAACATGAAAAAAAAATTGTATTCAATTTTAATTTTACTGTGTATTTACTGTAAATATTTTACATTCTAATGCTCTTCACATAGTAGAATATATTCTTTGTATTTTTAAATATATATATATAGCTATGTGTGTATATATATATATATATATATATATATATATATATATATATATATATAAATCTGTATATATATATATATATATATATATCTACAGTATACATTCATATAGATATATATTTTTTAAAAAATAATTATATATATATATGTATATAAATATATATATTTATATATTCAAAAATACAAAGAACATTTTCTTCTCTGTAAAGGACACTAGAATATAAAATATGAATAACTACCTTTGGGTTTTGCGTTGTAGGTCTAACGCGGTATCTGGTTAGCATGCTAAGTGTTAGTTTTTTGTTTGTTTTTTAAAGCGGCTCAATTAAAAAGTGTATAGGGAGAATGAGTTAAAGCGGTCACGATATCCAAAGTCCAGTATTTAGCGTGCATCAGGTTTCGCTCGTGCATAAACAGTTTACTGTAGACATTAAAATGTTATTACCAGCGGTGTCTGCACACAAGCGAAAACGCCCCATAGCGCGCCTCTTGTAATCTGGCTCTTTTTTTTTTTTAACAATATGGTTCAGAGCGCTGTCTATTGTTTCTATTGCTATTGCTTCTCTTTCTGTATGTAGAGTAAAAGAGTAGCAATAGTAATATAGGGAGTTAAAGGAAAGGGGTGTGGAAGAACATCAATTAAAGGGACAGTCTACTTGATTTTTTTTATTGTTTAAAGGAAAGATTATGCCTTTACTACCCATTCCCCAGCTTTGCGCAACCAACATTGTTATATTAATATACTTTATAACCTTTAAAACTCTAAATCTTTGCCTGTTTCTAAGCCCCTTAAGGCTGCCTTTATCTCAGTGCATTTTATCAGCTTTTCACAGCCAGACAGTGCTAGTTCATGTGTGCCATATAGATAACATTGTGCTCACTCTCGTGGAGTTATGCAGAAATCAGGAATGCAGAGGCTTAGATACAAGGTAATCACAGAGGTAAAAAGTATATTAATATAACTGTGTTGGTTGGATGCAAAACTGGGGAGTGGGCAATAAAGGGATAATCTATCCTTTTAAATAATAATTATTTTCAAGTAGACTGTCCCTTTAAGAAACAGAGGAGTGAATCTGAGAATAGCTTGAGGAGAGAAATAAGTATGAGGGCAAGTGTGTAAGAGAATAAGCAATAGGAACAAGACAGAAGATAGTGGGATGGAAAGCACCAGTGACAACGTGCCCCCCCAACCCCCCAAAAAAACAAACAAACCTTAAAATATAATAAAAAAGGTCTCACAAGAGCAGAGGAGCTAGAACTGCAGTAGCTACAAAATTAGGATTCAGGGGCCCCATCCGATATGCAGCGTCGCCGGATTCTATCAGCCAATCGGAATTAAGGTAGGATAAATCCGATTGGCTGATTTAATCAGCCAATCGGATTGTAGTTCAATCCGATTGGCTGATTGGATCAGCCAATAGAATGCAAGGTCAATTATATTGGCTGATCCTATCAGCCAATCGGATTGAACTTCAATCCGACTGGCTGATTAAATCAACTAATCGGATTTTTCCTACCTTAATTCCGATTGGCTAGGGGTGGGCTAGGGCCAGGGTGGAGACGGGCGCGGGGGTTCCGGGGCCGCGCTTCAAAGATTTCCAAAGCCGGTCTGCCTATATTGTAAAAGCTTTCTGTTTGTTTTAAAAGCAAATGAAACAACTTAAATGTGTTTAAAATGGTGCACTTTTATGTTCAGGATATATTGTTATATTGTTTAAAGGGACATAAAAAGTAAATGCTTTAATGTGTTAGAGGATTTTATTATTGTCCTGCTGCTTGTATATAACTGTATGTATACCCCCTAGAATGAGATTATAAACACATAGATAAAGTGACATTAAACACTAAATACATTTTAGAAGCATAGTATTGAGGTTATTTGCCTTCTACCTTTAGTCATGGGTGCCGCCATGTTGAAATTTAGCTTTCACTACATTCCAGTGCAACTCTCATTCAGATACCTGCAGTGTGCCTGGGTTGTTTTTGTGTCCCTTTAAAGCCAGCTGAAGAGCAGCAATGCACTACTGCGAGCTAGCTGCACATACAGTATCTAGTGAGCCATTACATGGAGCCAAATAGGTGTAGCCACCAATCAGAAGTTATCTTCCCAGTAGTGCATTGCAACACCTGAGCCTTTCTAGGTATGCTTTTCAACAAAGGATACCAAAAAAAAGAGTACATTTGATAAAAGAAGTAAATTGTAAAGTCTCTTATAATTTCATGCTGTATCAGAATCATGACGGTTTAATTTTGGCTTTCACGTTCCTTTAATGTGCTATTAATTCCTGGATAAATTTTGGGCTAGATTACAAGTGGAGCGCTATATATATCGCTTTCATGAAAGCGATATTAGCGCTCCACTTTGTAATACCAGTGCACGATAATGTGCGCTGGTATTACAAGTTAGCCGCAATGTGAATGCAACCTCGCACAAGAGCGTGCTTCCATAGGCTCCAATGGGAGCCTCGTTCTCATGCCGTCACAGACGGCATCAGAACCTCAGCGCTAGCGAAGGGGGTAAGTCACATAGAGCTGGGAGCAATTATAAATATATATGTATAGGCTTATATACATATATATTTATGTGTTAATATGTGTATATACATATATCAACACATAAATATATATGTATATGTCTATATATATACTGTATATATTTACTGGGAACACACAGCTCCCATCGACCGCAATGTAAATGCACTTTTCAGTGCCCGTCAACTTTAACCCCAAAATACTGCCTAGTGCAGTAAGTTTATTAAAAAATAAAGATGCTGCCATCTTTATTTTTTAATAAACTACAGTAGACAGTATTTTGGGGGCATTTGGGGCAAATATATAAAATTATTGGTTAATTATTGCACTCCCGCAAATGGGCAAATAATTATGCGCTCCACTTGTAATATAGCTTTTTCTGTTTATGAGCCTTTAATATAACATATTATATCATTTTAAGTATCATTATTTTAACCCCTTAACGACCAAGGACGTACGCCACACGTCCTAAAAAAAAATACAGTTAATGACCGAGGACGTGTGGCGTACGTCCTTGGTCTGGAAAGCAGCTGGAAGCGATCCTGCTCGCTTCCAGCTGCTTTCCGGTTATTGCAGTGATGCCTCAATATCGAGGCATCCTGCAATAACCCCCCTTGGCCATCCGGTGCAGAGAGAGCCACTCTGTGGCCCTCTCTGCACCGGACATCGGTGGCCGGTATCGTTGGTGGGTGGGAGCAAGTCTGGGAGGCGGGTGGGCGGCCATCGATGTGCCGAGTGGGGTGGAGGGGGGAAGGATCGGGGGCGGGACAGACGGGGGCGCGCACGGGAGCGCGCACGTGCACGGGGGGTGGCGGGCAGGCGCGTGCACGGGGTGGGAGCGGGAGGGAACCGCTACACTGCAGAAAAAAAAGTTAAGAAAAGTTTAAAAAAAAACAAATATTAAAAAAAATAAATGATCATCTAAGGGTTCCTGAAGGGGTGGGGGGTTGGTCGTGGGGGGGGAAGCTACAATACAGAAAAGGGCAATAAAAAAAACAAAAAAACATACTTTTTGTTACTAAACTGGGTACTGGCAGACAGCTGCCAGTACCCAAGATGGCGCCCATTAAGGCAGAGGGGGAGGGTTAGAAAGCTGTTTGGTGGGGGATCAGTGAGGTTGGGGGCTAAGGGGGGATCCTACACAGCAGCATATGTAAATATGCCAAAAACAAACAAAAAAAAGCCCAAATATAGCTTTTATTTTAGTACTGGCAGAGTTTCTGCCAGTACTTAAGATGGCGGGGATAATTGTGGGGTGGGGGAGGGAAGAGAGCTGTTTGGGAGGGATCAGGGGGTCTGATGTTTTAGGTGGGAGGCTGAGCTCTACACTAAAGCTAAAATTAACCCTGCAAGCTCCCTACAAGCTACATAATTAACCCCATCACTGCTAGCCATAATACACGTGTGATGTGCAGCGGCATTTGGCGGCCTTCTTATTACCACAAAGCAACGCCAAAGACATATATGTCTGCTATTTCTGAATAAAGGGGATCCCAGAGAAGCATTTACAACCATTTGTGCCATAATTGCACAAGCTGTTTGTAAATGATTTCAGTGAGAAACCTAAAATTGTGAAAAATTTAACGTTTTTTTTAATTTGATCGCATTTGGCGGTGAAATGGTGGCATGAGATATACCAAAATTGGCCTAGATCAATACTTTGGGTTGTCTACTACACTACACTAAAGCTAAAATTACCCCTAAAAGCTCCCTAATTAACCCCTTCACTGCTGGGCATAATACACGTGTAGTGCGCAGTGGCATTTAGCAGTCTTCTAATTACCAAAAAGCAACGCCAAAGCATATATGTCTGCTATTTCTGAACAAAGGGGATCCCAGAGAATAATTTACAATAATTTAAGCCATAATTGCACAAGCTGTTTGTAAATAATTTCAGTGAGAAACCAAAAGTTTGTGAAAAAATTAGTGAAAAAGTGAACAATTTTTTGTATTTAATAGCATTTGGCGGTGAAATAGTGGCATTAAATATACTAAAATGGGCATAGATCAATACTTTGGGATGTCTACTAAAAAAAAATATATACATGTCAATGGATATTCAGAGATTCCTGAAAGATATTATTGTTCTAATGTAACTAGCGCTAATTTTGAAAAATAATGGTTTGGAAATAGCAAAGTGCTATTTGTATTTATGGCCCTATAACTTACAAAAAAAGCAAAGAAGATGTAAACATTGGGTATTTCTAAACTCAGGACAAAATTTAGAAACTATTTAGCATGGGTGTTTTTTGGTGGTTATAGATGTGTAACAGATTTTGGGGGTCAAAGTTAGAAAAAGTGTGTTTTTTTCCATTTTTTCCTCATATTTTATATATTTTTTAATAGTAAATTATAAGATATGATGAAAATAATGGTATTTTTAGAAAGTCCATTTAATGGCGAGAAAAATGGTATATAATAATATATATAATATGTGTGGGTACAGTAAATGAGTAAGAGGAAAATTACAGCTAAACACAAACACCGCAGAAATGTAAAAATAGCCTTGGTCCCAAACGGACAAAAAATGGAAAAGTGCTGTGGTCATTAAGGGGTTAAAGCCTAATCTGATTTATTTTTAAAGGAAAACAGATATTTGCTGGGCTCTAGTGAGGCTATAAAAGAACAATCTATTCTGAGTTTGTCTTTGAGTTTACACACTTCAGTAAAGGATCGTGATCTCTTTAATTTATGACCTGACGCTTTCAGTTTTTTCCTTTACGCATGTGTTCTAAAGTGTTTGTGTCAACTTAGTACTAATATATTCAAAAACACAATTTTCCCCATTTTGTTTTTCCCTTGTTGAATTCTTTAGCTTTGTTCTCGGGGGACTTGCAGGAGTCCGGTTACTTAGTAGGTGAGATCTTTAATGCTAAATCTAAATATGTTTGCACCTAATGCAATATGGTGTTTGGTCTCCCTCGCCTCACGCTTTATGTTGTAACACCTAATTCTTCCATGATGCTTTACAGTTTTCCATTCCCTAGGCTCACATATTCAACCTCTCACAAATATGGGGTTGATCGCAATCTATTCTTTGATAATTATCGGCATGCTAACGCATGCAGATGAGCCGTTTTCTGTGTTGACGCAACCACAATCAGCCATTCTCATTGTTTATTTGCTATATGCATTATCTGTGGTGAAAAATGACTGTTTACTTAAATTTGCCAGAACTGACTTGTTGTTTTATCAAGGGCCGAATGCCCCTGTATCCGCGCAAGCCTTCAGGCTCACCGGAAACAGCAGTTAAGAAGCAGCGGTCTTAAGACCGCTTCTCATTAACCCGTACGCATCCTCTGAGGCTGCGGACATCAATCCACCCGATCATATACAATTGGCTTGATTGACACCTCCTGCTAGCGCCGCAAATCTGCAGGGGGTGGCATTACACAGGCTGTTCACCAGAACTGCTTGTGCAATGTTAAATGCAGACAGCGTATGCTGTCGGCATTTATCTATGTGTAGGGGACATGATCCGCAATATCGGATCATGTCCGCTCGCACCTTCTAAAATAGGCCCCTAAGAGTGTTATTATTTAGCCGTAGCTTGAGACCCAAAGTAAGGTGTAATGGTTATGAAACAAATAATAGAGTAATGTGGTAGTTTGCGATGAGGGTGTGTGGGAGTTTAGGGGTTAATAATATAGAGGTAGTTTGTGCTGGGGGTTTGGCAGTTTAGGGGATAATAGTTTAGAGGGATAGTTTGCAATGTGGGGTGTGGCGGTTTAGGGGTTAACAGAGTAGTTTAGTGTAACTGTTTCCTTCTGGCCAAGTTTAACTGTTAAATGTGATTACGTTCAAGTGATCGAATTTACTTTCAACTTGTAATACGTATAGAAAATAGGGGAATAATAAATTGCAGAGAGTTCACGCAAATTTGCAGTAATTTAAAAAGCATGCCACTTGTAATATGGATTTGAGCGTAAAGAACACCGCAATCTTGTGATCAAGTTGACGCTCTTCGCGCTAACAATAGCACTCCACTTGTAATTTGGCCCTTAATTTGTTACCATAAAAATTTAGTATGGTATATAAAAATGTATAAAGGTAATAGTAAAGAAACTCAAGGGGTTATTGAATGTTGCACATTTGTTTTTATTGAGATTGTATAAAAAGGAGGATTAAAGGGTTAGAAAAGTCAAAATTAACCTTGCATGATTCAGATAGAGCAGGTCATTTTAAGACACTTTTAAATTCACTTCTATTTTCAAATGTGCTTCATTCTCTTAGTATCCCTTGTTAAAAAATGAATACACGAGGGGGCGGAGCTAACTGCCGAACAGGAGAGACGTCTTGAGAAAGAGCTCTCTCCTATCTAACTAGATTAGGCACAAATTAACTAAATAAATTGTCTAGTTTATAGTATATAGTGCTGGACTTTTCATCTTAGAACACTTTGATCAAACACCTTTTGTGATCTGCGATCTATCTGGTCTGCCTTTGAAGATCTGCAGAGCTAAGCGGAGAAGCGGCAATACCGCCATCTAAAGTGTGGAGACCTATAGAAGGTTGTGGTTTATTTGAGCATCGGAGGTCACCCAATCTGCTAAGCTCCCTAGCTCGCCTACAAACCATCTTACCGGCTCACTTGTCACTGCTGTCCGGAGGGTCGGGGCCCCGCTCCGGCACAGCAGAGAGGCGCTGCAGACATCTGGTGAGTGAGCGGAGGGCAGACAATCACCTGACAGCTGTGGATTTCCCTGGGTTCTCCGGCAGCTGAACCACTGACCGCATTGAGGAAGTTTCCGGCTCCGGAGGTGAGCCAGCCCATGCCTGGTCGGCCGTGGAGATCTAGGGGACCCAAGATTTGTTTCTGAAGACCGAGCCTGCCGGACACTGTTTTGGCGCGAAGCAGCGCCATTTTGGGGCCCGGGGTGAAGGAGCACGCCATCAGCCAACAACTAACTGCATTGGAGCGGCAGTTGAGAGAAGAGGTAAGGGCAAATACTTAACGCCAGCCCTAAATAGTATTAAATAATACCCGGCAGGTCTGCCCAGCTTACCAAGGGTAAATTTGAACTGACAGTAAACATTATACAGGCACCACGGCTATATCAACTGCCTGAACTGAAAAATATTTATCAGCCTCAGACATAGTTGCAAAGTCCTAATAACTTTTTTACATCCACGAATATATCTGGCTGAAAAACCTTAGAGGCGACTTACATCTTTAGGCCTTATCCCTCCGGAGGGTCGGGGCTCCGCTCCGGAGGTGGCGTCCACATCAAGGGGTACCTGAGGTGTCAAATAAGCTGACCGGAGGACAGACTGGAATCCGTTACCCTACAGACATTGCCAAGTAAGTGCTGCAACCGTAACTTGTCATAGTGATCTGATCTAAAAGACTCTCTGCTTCCTATATAGACGCCTGGCAAACTAGCAGGCCGCCATATTTCTTAAGACATCTGCTGCACAAACCACGGCACTCAAATTAAGATACCCCCAGTTTGGCCTACTATAACTTCTAACTGCAGTGTACAAGGCCATAATCTAGCCTCTATTGCATCAGAAGCGGGAGCTGATAAATTCTCTATTCAACACCATACCCTACAGTTTTCAGCAGGGGTGATTACTCACGACTGCATATTCTTGCTGTGCTGAACTGAACTGTTGATAAAGTCCATAACAACCTAGATTCACAGCTGACATTGTGCCCACACACTGCAGGTGCTTCAGTCATCGCCCTCCTGGCACTACGTTTCAGGACATAGATTAGATTTTTTAAGTATACTACCTTATGTGAGGCAGACCTTGTTATTTTTTACTGCTGACCTTAGACCACAAGATCCTCTACCTGTAAGCAGCTGTCGCTGTCACCTTGTATCCCTGTTCAGGGGATACCCTAAGCACTTGTTTCCTAGGAAGACACAAGCAAACGCCCATGCTGACTGCCTCCCACTTGAATGCTTAAATCTGCCATTTCAGAAAATAATGGCTTAAGGACCCTTATACATTTACACCTGCATGTTGCAGACACCTGCATTACCATTCGCCTGCCACCTTTTTCCAGGACATTCTCAAGCTTCACACGAGGCTTACCTACCATACGGCAGCCCAGGCCACTGGTACCAGCCGTCTATAAAAATAAAGGGTACTGATTTGGAACTGTGATTGTTTGTGCTGCTGCGCCAGCTTATAATCCTCTGTGGCCCTAGCACAGAGTGGAGTGTTTTATTTTTCTGAAGTGTTCTGTCATACTATAACCTGTACGTCTTCTTTCTCAGGACAAGGGGACCCACACTGCTCAGACCCTAGCCTCTCCTGTCTGTCGACTGCATATAGGTTGTTTGCGGTGCGAGGGAGGGGACAAACCCATCCTCTTGCCCAGTGAGTGGACCGACGGGAGACACAGACTCTGGTAGTGTACACATGCTAGCCCATTTAAGTGTTTGCTGTTTTTGCTCTTGTTAACTCTTCCCTTTCGGACCCCCCCTTTCCGGCCTGCTCACGTAGGCTGGTCACCTCCACTTTCCTTTTTCCCTTCCAACAGGTCGTACCCCCTCTTCCCTGGGTCCGAGGGGGAATACCCTATCTAGCCATAGTTAAGGTCTTTCATTATAAATCATAGGAAAATAACAGCAGGCTCCACTGGGCCCCTGTCCCCGCGTGGGTCGGTGTCTTGAGCTAATTGCTCAGAGTTGTGTAGCAGCGTTCTGCTCCTGGGCGCCGCCATGAGGAGATAGAGGTCATAAGTGGACGGTCGGCCCCACTCAGTCATGTAATACTAATCTGCAAGTGTATTTTTTTTTTTTTTCTTTTTTCTTTTTCTCAAGTTGTCAACTTATAGGGCCTACATTTCTCCTTAGCAATTTCTAAATACCAGTTTTGCCTGTCAAGAATAGGCTATTCTTGCCTGATTTGAAAATGCCTAATAATACCAAAAGACACTCGAAAACACTAGGCCAGGGGCAGAAAACCGTCCGAGACCACTTCACACATCCAAATAAACACCGGAAGGAAGATCCTCTCGAGGATCAGAGTGACTCTGAATCTCTTGGAGATGGATCTCAACCCGACCTTACACCTCAGGTCAGATCACAACACCTGATAACTGAGGACACTCTCAAAAGAATGTTAGCAAACCAAACTATCTCCATAACTAAGGAAATTCAGCGCAATCATGCTGAACTCCGCAAGGACATCTCTGAGATTGGGGACAGAGTGGACTCCCTGGAAAGGAAACAGGACGATCTTGCCACCGATCATACCAACCTGTTGGCATACTCTGAATCTTTGGCAGACCAGATCAGCCAACTAGAATTTAAACTGGCTGATGTAGAGGATAGGTCTCGTAGAAACAACATAAGATTCAGAGGAATTCCGGAAGATGTCCAACCTGCAGAACTTCAAACTTTCCTGAAGGACCTATTTAGGGACCTGCTGGGCCCAACAGACGGAGTTAACGATACCATGGAAAGAGCTCACAGAGCCTTACGACCTAGAACTGTCTCACAGGAGAAACCGAGAGACGTCATAGTCTGCTTTCATAGCTTTCCATTCAAAGACAGGCTCATGCAGGCGGCCTTCAGGAAACCGCAGATCTCAGAAAGGTTCAAAGAAATACAGCTGCTGCCCGATCTATCTGCACACACTCTTCAACATCGTAGATACTTTCAGCCGGTCACACAGATTCTCCGCAGAGAGAACATCAAATACAGATGGGGTTACCCTACTAAATTAATAATTACAAAGGACAACAAGTCATTCACGGTAACCTCTCTGTCTCAGGGTACGACCCTCTGGGGCCTTATGGCAGTGGACCCCAGGGGACCCCCCGCGACCCAATCTAAGCTGAGAGCCTCGGCCCCTGATCGCAGCCCCCAGATCCTACCCAATTGGAGCCCCGGCCCTCATAATAAGTGACACTTGTGGTTTTCCACACCTCAGGAACCTGACGGGCTACAGGAATGCCCACTTTGGCCTACCAGCTAAGTTCTGCTATTGGGCAGAGAAATTGTGATGGTTTGGCCTCTCATATGCCCCTTCCAAGGTCTCCCCGGCCATTTCTTATGGACTCACATATGCTAGGGTTAGGTGTTTAGAAATGTAATTACGATCTCTGTACTATCTTGACAGACCTACAGGCCCAACATATTTTACAGGCCTAATGTGATTAGACAAGTATACCTCGTCCTTATATGCTCTATCCTATGGGATCATTAAATGTGGCGAAGAATATGTTGATAAATGTGGCTACTAATTGTATGGGTCCGCGTTCCACCGCCTCACGACAGGCCTGGGTACTTTCTACCCCCTTTATGACCAACGCAATTTACCTGGCCTTCGTATTTACTACGCCGGGGGTCCCTTGGCCGTGATGTGGTGGAACGTCTTTCCCTTTTTCCCACCCCTAGTTTAGAGGGTTATACCAATGTAATAATGAGTGGGGCCTACATTGTCTTAAATATGCACCTATATATTCATATGTGTCTTCACTCCATTTTATATATTATGTTTATGTGTTTAGACCTTATTGCATTTTCTGTTCCTTGTCAGGTTTCCATGTTCAACTTGAAGTTTTTGTTTGGGTTATGCCCTTAGCGGGTATATAGGTTCATACTCGCCCACTTGCACTTTTGTTTACCTCCTTATAGATTACCTATATAGATAATGGAGTGGGGCTGGACTTTCCAGCTCCCCTCGTCACATATTCGCTCTTAGCTCCCCCCCCCACTGGTTAACCCACGCCAGGGTTCCAACTTGGTGGACTATTTCCACCTGTGCTGTCAGTACATTTCCTTCTCACGTGCTAACCACCCACCCCAACCCCTTACCTCTTCACACTTCCCACAGACAAGAGGATCTAGGTATCCTAAAAATTTCTCCTGCACACTTACTTTCCTAGTCAGGAGGTAGAGAATGTCCCACTTACGACTATGCACACATAACTCCAGAAGCTTAAATTCCCCCTACAAGAGGAGTTTACTTTCACGAATGTTACGTCACCACAACCCCGACGTAGTGTTTCTACAAGAAACACATTGGCTGTTATCTTCCCCCACTAGATTCCACTCCCGATCGTACACGACCATTGAGTGCTCCTCATTTATAAAAAAAGCGAGAGGGACCGCTGTCATGATTCACAGGAGGATAGCCTATGAGGAAATCCAGGTACTTAGGGACCCCCAGGCCAGATTCACAATAGTAGTATGTAAACTAGACCACATCCCGCACACCCTTGTCTCGATTTACTTACCCAATTCCCGCCAGCCTGCCTGTCTCAGGAAAATTTTGAGGTTGATTGACCATCATAAACAGGGCAGAGTCATAATTGCAGGGGACTATAACATGATTTGGGACGCCGACCTTGATCGTAAGGCATTAAACCCAAATAGGCCCTCCCCCCAACTGACCCTTCTCTCTACAAGATTTAAAGCAATCATGTCTGAGTTTGGATATTATGATATCTGGCGATCTCTACACACTACAGACAGAGACTTCACTCACTTCTCCCAGGTCCACAAAACCTATTCTAGGTTGGACCATATTTTTTGCTCGTCGGGGACCCTGGATTCAGTACTCCAATCCAACATTCCTCTATGCCCATGGTCTGACCATGACCCGGTGCTTGTTGATTTACAACTTAGTGACCCTTGTCCCCATAAAAGCAGATGGTCTCTCCCACGTAACATTTTAGCGGACATCCCTTTTAGGGAAGACCTACGAAGAGATCTTATAGATCTCATCCAACTCAATGATAATAGCCAGACCGCTGATGACACACTCTGGGGAGCCATTAAGGCGGTTACCAGAGGCTACATCATCCGTAAGCAAGCCCACATTAGGAAACTAGCTGGGCTCTCCCTAGCCCAAGCCCACTGTAAACTAAGACTATTGGAGTCCGCTAACAGAACCACAGTCACGGAAGCGCTATCTTCCCAGATCTCTGAGGTGCGCTCGCATATCAACCATCTTGAGTTGCGACGCACCCAAGAGAATCTCACCAGGCTCAAACAGATGTTTTATTATAAGGGCAATAGGGCAGACACACTGTTGGCGAATAAACTACGCCAACGGAACAGTACGTCCCGCATTCACCAAATCTTTTATAACAACCAGACTCACAAACTCCCCTCACAGATAGGGGACTGCTTCTCAGACTACTACTCAAAGCTTTACGATCTTGAGGGTAATGAGATCAAGGCCCCTGCCTCCACTCAACAGATTAGAGACTTTCTCGATTCCTTAAATCTACCCTCCCTTTCGACGGAACAACAGGAGTACCTGGCTACTCCGTTCACTCAGTTGGAAGTCAAACAGGTCATCCAGCGACTCAAATCGCTTAAGGCCCCTGGTCCTGACGGGTTTCCTGCACAGTTCTACAAAACCTATAATCAAGAACTAGTGCCGCTTCTCCTTAGGTTTTTTAACAGTGCCAGGCAAGGAGGAAGCTTTAAAAGAGAATTTTTGGAAGCTGAGATCATTATGATCCCGAAACCAAATAAAGACCCCTCTCTTTGCCCCAACTATAGGCCTATTTCGCTTATAAATGTGGACATAAAAATTTATTCCAAACTTATTGCGAATCGAATTTGCAAACTTCTGCCTACCCTGGTCAACCCAGACCAAGTGGGGTTTATACACAACCGGGAGGGCCCAGATAACACCAGGCGCCTTATTAATATAGTCTGTGAATCGACAAGAATGAACAAGCCTTTCTTGGTTATCTCTTTAGATGCCGAGAAGGCCTTCAATAGGGTTAGATGGAGCTATCTCTGGGAGACCCTCGACGTCCTTAAATTCCCCCATGATATATGCCTCGCTATCCAAGCCCTATATTCCAACCCCACAGCCTCAGTTAGGGGAATGGGGTTCCATTCAACTCCGTTCCCCATCCGAAATGGCACGAGGCAGGGATGTCCTCTATCCCCACTTCTGTTCGCCCTAGCAATAGAACCACTTGCAGAAACTATACGCACTAACAAGGCCCTGATGGGTATTACACTCTCGGGCTCTAAACATAGCATTGCCCTATTTGCTGATGACGTGACAGTGTTTTCAGCGGACCCTCTCCACGCCATCCCTAAACTTCTGGATATACTTGAGGCCTTTGGCTCTCTTTCCTTTTATAAACTTAACGTCCCTAAAACAGAAATTTACTGGTGGGGCTTTCCCCAAAAATATATCTCGGCCCTCCAGAGGCAATTTGATTTTAAATGGTCTAGCAAAAATATCACACACCTTGGAGTCAAAATATCAAATGACCCGAAACAAATGGTCAAAGATAACTTTCCACCTTTGCTGGCAGATTTGCGAGCGCTAAAAAACACCTGGGACCATAAGAACATCTCTTGGATGGGCCGCATAGCCTCTCTCAAGATGTCATTCCTCCCACGGCTCACCTATCTGTTTAGGTGCCTACCGATCAGGGTACCCTCCCACTTACTGTTGCAATTCCAAAGCGAATGCACCAAATTCATTTGGCAGAATAAAACCCCGAGGATAGCCCACAAAACGCTCCAGTTCCCGGTTCATTTGGGGGGATTGGCCTCCCCATCCATACTTAAGTATTACGAGGGAGCCATGCTTACGCATATCTCCCAGTGGGGAGTTTTGCAATCTCAAGACAGGTGGAGAGATATCGAACAAGCTTCACTGCCCTTTGATATCTACTTAAAAGATTTAATCTGGACTCCGGTCCACAGCCGCAGATCCTTGAACATCCATAACCTAGTAATCATAGAATGCCTGGAGGTTTGGAATAAGATCCGGCATCGTAAGCTTATCGCGCCGCATCCCTCCCCAATTACCTCTATCCCGGCCTCTTTACGGGCCTCCCAGATACACACCCCAACACATGGGCTAGAATGGGGGTGACACAAGTTTCGGATCTCTGGTCTACGGCCAGCGAAGATGGTTATATCAGTTTGTCTAGGGACAGTCTTGGTAAAGACGTCCCACCCCACCTACACTTCGAGCTTACTAGGATTAAGAGTTTCCTATCTAGCTGGGGTTTTTCCCCCTCCACTACGCGCCCACTTACTCCATGGGAGTCTACTTGGAAGGGAGGGCGTAGACTATACAAACCTCTGTCGAGACATTACTGTCTACTTGAGGGCACTGTGCCCCCAGACCTGGCCCCGCATTTGAATAAGTGGGACACCATTCTCCACACTAGAATCCCGACTAGTGCCTGGCAGGGATCTCTTACCCTGACTAAGAAATCCTTGCATTGTGTGACTATGTTTGAAACACACTATAAAGTTATCTCTCAATGGTACCTGGTCCCAGTCCGTTTAGCCAAGATGTTCCCGACGTCCTCCCCACAATGCTGGAGGGAATGTGGGGCCCAGGGGAGCATGATCCACATCTGGTGGGACTGCCCCAAGCTGTCTCACTTGTGGAGCTTATGTTTCCGCACTCTATCTGCTCTTAAGATACAACTGCCCAAAAGCTCTGCCACAGCACTCCTACACTTGAACTTACATACCCTCCCCAAACACCAACAGATCTTTTGTATTTATCTTCTGACCTCGGTTAAAACCTGCATTGCTAGATGCTGGAAGAAAACTTCCCCCCCGGATGGTCTAATATCCTTAGGAACATGGCCTACTTACAGGCCATGGAAAGGGATATATTCTATAGTCTGGACAAAAGTGACCTGTTTGAGATGGTTTGGGCCGACTGGACGGAAACACACGACACCACATGGCTCCCCCAGGTCAGGGTATAGTAACGCACATATCTCCCGCTCTTGACGAATTCTGATAGATATTTTCCTTCCCTTTCCTCCCTCCCCACCCATAAGGATGAACCCTACCCCTTCATTCCCCCCCCCCCTTGTTTTTTTTTTTTTTTTTCTTCTCTCTTTTGTAATAACCCATGTAATGTACTGACTTCTATCTCGGATACTTAACAATTTAGCTGTATCCTTTTCAACGATCTATCTCCTTTTTGTTTGTTTGTATTTCATTCTAACAATCTAGGATTTGCTTTGTATCATGATATGCAGGGGATCTGCGAATCCCCAGACAGTGTTATTCTTGTTAAAACAAATAAAATAAAATATTATAAAAAAAAAAAAAAAAAAAAAAAAAAAATGAATACACACATATCATATACTAGTGGGAGCTGCTACTAATTGGTGCCTGCACACATTTGTCTATTGTGATTGGCTGACTAGATGTTTTCAGCTTGCTGTAAGTACTGCAATGCTGTCCCTTCAGCAGTGGATAACAAGAGAATGAAGAAAATTTGATAATAGAATTAAATTGGAAAGTTGTTTAAAATTCTACGTTCTATCTGAATCATAAAAGAAAATTGTGGGGTTTAATATCCCTTTAACTACCAGCAAGTCAGTATATGAGTATGGCATGCAAGCCAAAACGCTTAACACAGACGTGCTTGCAACCTGTCAACTGAATACTTTTACATGGGATTTTTGTAAGAAGTACCTTCAATGTTAGAGGCTTGGTGAGCCTCCATCTTTTCTACGTCAGATATTTCGTGTTGTTTTCAGGAGGTAACAGCTCCCTACTCATTAACAAAGAAATTAACGAAAATCCAGAAATATTATATAATAAAAAGACAATAATGATAATTGAGGTATTTGTTTCAAATGGATTTGGTGGTTCCCTAAACAATTGGCATCACTTTAAATTCAGAAATAAAAACACCCAAGCTGATTTCTGATATTTCTCAAGGAATTAAGAAAAGCGTTTGTTAGGTCACTGTAATTGTAATGTACTAACGCACGCAACTTTTTGCAACAAGGTAGTGCACGTGCTTTTTAACCACTACAATCCTGAAAGGTACCGTAAACACTGAGATTGTAATATACCATTTTTAATTATTTATTGTGTCCTCATTCTCCTGAGAAATGTGTTGAAGAGATACCTATGTAGTCATCTGGAGAACTACGTCGCAGGAAATAGTGCTGCCGTCTAGTGCTCTTGCAAATTGATTAAAATTCTTACCATATAGTGCTCCAGCCACGTGCACGCTTCGGATCTTACCTCCATGCTTTCCAACAAGTTGTTTTAAAATTGCATGCTTTGAATCATCATTTTGGGTTGCATGTCCCTTTAATACTGCTACACATCTGTCACAAATTAGCCTCAACAAAGATGATAAGATAACAACGTGCAAAACAATGGATATTTTGCTAACAATTTCAATCTATCTGGGTTTTTTTTTTAAAAAAAACAGGATTGCACATTTTTTAAAATCAAATCGATAAAATCTTACCAAGTCAAACATAATCAAGATCGATAAGAGCCGCTAGATTTGATCTCTATGTCCCCACAACTGCAATGTTAACGAACAATAATGTGAGTCGATCAACTACACCCGAATTCTATACAACAGTCTCCTCTCTCTCTGCATATTCTCCGCTCCTCACAAGTAACATGACTGACTCCTTTTATAGTAGGTTAATTGAGCACACGTGTGTTTTTTGCAACTAATTGTTTTGTTTTTGTTAATTAAAACAAAATGTATGCTTACCTGATAAATTCTTTTCTTTAAGGATTCCACAGTGCCATAATGTGTGGGATGGAATTCCTGCAGCTAGGTGGAGGCAAAGAACCCCAACACAAAAGTTTTAAACCTCACCCACATCCCCACCCTGCTCAGTTTAATGTAGAGCCGAGCAGAGAGAAAAGGAGACAGGTAGGAAAGAAAAGCAGTATATAGAGGAACAAATAATAAGCTGCCGCCGCAGAAAGAATATCAGACCGGGGTTTGTCGACTCTCATCACCTTGAAAGAAAATAATTTATCTGGTAAGCAGATGATGAGAGTCTACAGTGCCATAACGTGTGGGATTAAATACCCGAGCTGTGAGTCCACTTTAAAGGATGGGTTGGACAAAAAAACAGCAGATTTTATTTACAAGACACTGCTGCCTGTTGGACCTTTATACCAAAGGCCGCTTCCGAGGACACAAACACATCAAAACGGTAACATTTGGGAAAAGTATGTAGAGAAGACTATGTTGCAGCTTTGCACATCTGTTCCAAAGAAGCACAATTGAAAGCCCATAAAATAGCAACTGATCATTGAAAACCGAGGAAATAGCAACTGATCTTGTTGAATGAGCTGTGATGCATTTTTTTGGTGTAGACTTTCCTTCACTAAGTAGGATTTTTGAATTATTTGTTTGAGTCACAAAGCTAAAGCTACAACAGTAGTCTTCTGACCCTTACAAGGACCATAATAGTAAATCGTCTAAAGTTCTAGTAGCCTGCATTTAAAACTTTAATGCTCTGACTACATTAAGATTATAGAGAAGTCTCTCCTTAGAATTAGAATGACTAGGGCATAAACAAGGAACAATAGTTTCCTGATTGATATTTTCAGATGAAACCACCTTAGGAAGAAAATAATATTTTGTACGTAGAACTGCCTTGGCCTTGTGAAAAATGAGAAACGGAGATTCACAAGACAAAGCTGATAGTTCTGAAACAAAAAATGTAATGTCTATAAAGGGCATAGGTTCAAAAGGGGGACTCTGCTGCACTTAGAGCACCACATTGAGATTCCATGGAGGAGAGATAGAGCTGACAACTAGCCTAATTCTCACCAAAGCCTGTACAAAAGATTGAACATCTGGAAGTCTAGCTAATTTCTTGTGGAAAAAAAACAGATAAAGCTGAAATCTGGCCTTTCAAAGAACTGGCAGATAAACCCTTAACTAGACCATCCTGTATAAATTGGAGAATTCTAGAAATGCCAATTAAATCCCTTGTGCTAGACACCAGTCAAAATATACCTTCCAAATTTTATGGTCAATTTTTTGAGTTACAGGTTTCCTGGCCTGAATTAAGGTGTTAATTACAGCATCTTAGAAACCTCTGGGCTTGAGAATCAGTTGTTAAACCTCCATGCCGTCAAACTTAGAAATTCGAGCTCTGGGTGAAAAAGAGGACCTTGAAACAATAGGTCCTGTCTCTGAGGAAGAAGACAAGGAGGAGAACTGGACATCTGAATCAGATCTGTGTACCAAGTCCTGCAGGGCCTAGCTGGAGCTATTAGAATGATCGAAGCAGATTCTTGCTTGATCCGAGCCTTTATTCTTTGGAGAAGAAAAAATTGAGGCAAAGGTAAGCCAGATAAAAGTTCAAAGGACAGAGTAGGGCATGTGTGCCATGTGTGTCTTTGGGTCCTTGGATCTGGCACAATAAAGAGGTAGTTTGTGGTAAAAGCGAGAAGCCATGAGGTCTAAGACTCCATCTGGACATTAGCTGATTGAAAATCTCTAGATGAAGAGACCGCTCTCCTGGATCAACTAACTAACGGCTGAGATAGTCCACCTCCCAATTATTTACACCTGGGATGTGAATTGCAGACAGAGTACATTGATTCTGTTCTGCCCAAATTAGAATTTGGAGATGTAAATCCGTCCTTAAAGATTTATATATGACAATGTTGTGACATTGTCTGACTGAAAGTGGATAAACATTTCCCTCTTCAGTAGGGGCCAAGACTGAAGAGCCCAGTAATCTCGCCTCCAGAGGTGACCAGACTCCCTGGCCTCTTCGAGACTCCCAGACAGCACCCTATGCTAATAGGCTGGCATCTGTTGACAGCACAGCCTATGAATGCTGAACAAAAGATGCCAGAAGGATTAGACAGACAGATCTTCTATCCAATTTAGTCAGAGGGAAAGAAAAGTAGCATCACCAAAGCACTCACAAAAAACAATATTTACTAAATATGAACAAGGTCTCACCCCACCACTGTAGGGGCAAATTAAAACATAACTTTTAATTACAATTTAAAATGCACAAATAAACATTTTAAAAAAACATCACTAACTAGATTAAAAAAACAAAAAACATAGGCAGGTGTGGTCAAATTCAAAATGATCTTAATATGGGTAATTGCATAATCCTCAAACCTCAGTCCAGTACAAGGTGGGTAACTATCTCCATTGACCTGTGTTACACAAAACAAAAAGATCACTTTCTATGGTCTACCGGTGACTCATAAGACCCCTATCAGGAGCATAATGGGATGGCAAACTGCTAAGCTTACGTGTAACTGCCAGTGCAATTATTTAAAAAAGCTTTGTATTCCCATACTAGTCTGAGTAAAAAACAACATTGTTTGACAAAACCATATTACCAAATAGGTGGAGGTATAGAGATATCCTCAATCAGGACCAGACCATGCCTGTAAATGCCTGACGCATGTTTAGCACTGAAGCTCTGTCAAAGACCACTAGGATAAAGATTGCCCAATCTGCTGCTCTAACTGTAGATAATTCTTTGTCCATTGACAAAGCATGGACAGTTGAAGAGGACGTAAGTGAAAGCAAGCAAATGGAACTGTGTCTTAAGCCGCTACCATCTGTCCTATTATTTCCATACACTGGGACACTTTTGGCAAAGCAGTACATTGGAAAAGAGCTCAAGCTCTTTGAAGCTTTAAGCATCTGTGATCTGTTAAGGACAGACGCATTGACATAGAGTCTATTGAAACTCCCAGAAAAGAGACCATGGTGGCAGGAGTTAAGGAATTCTTTGGGTGATTTATTTTCCAGCCGTGCTCCTGGAGAAATAGCAACAGCCTGTGAGTGTGAGCTATTGTTCAAGACTGAGAAGGAGCTTGCAGCAAAATATTATCCAGATACGGAGAAATTGATATGCCCTGAGCTCTGATAGCTGCCAGTAATGCCCTCAGAGTCTTTGTAAATATGTGAAGGGCAGTGGATAACCTAAATGGGAATGCAACTAACTGAAAATATTTGTTGTGGAAAGCAAGACGTAGGAACTGATACTGATCCTTGTGTATTGGAATATGCAGGCACACATCTTTCAAGTCTATTGTAGACATAAACTGACCCTGTTGGATCAGAGGTAAGATTGTGCGTATTGTCTCCATCTTGAAGGTAGGAACTCTAAGGAATTTGTTTAGAGTTTTCAAATCTAAGATGGGTCTGATGGTTCCCTCCTTCTTTGGGATTAATAACAGGTTGGAGTAAACCCTGGATCCTGTTCTAACAAATTAACAGGTTGAATCACTCCCATGCTTTCCAGATCTTCAACACACTAAATGAAGGCTCGTGCCTTCACAGGAATCTTGGAGGCATGAGACAGAATGAATCGCCATCGAGGAGGCCTGTGAGGAAAACCTATTCTGTAACCTTGAGAAATTATGCTTAAAACCCAAGGTTCCTATACAGAACGAGTCCAGAAAAAGATGCAATCTGCCCCCTACCAAACCAGGTTCAGGTTTAGGCAAAGCAAAGGGAATGCCAGCTTCTAGGCTTAGCAAAGGAAATACAGTGTGCTGAATACAAGTTGCAAGCAGAAGCAAAGGCAGTGCTGAAGACAGGATAAACAAATAGGCAAAGTAGGTGTCAGGTGATAAGGTACTGGAGATGGGAAACTGCAACAAGTAAAGTCCAAGCAGTAGTACTAACTGTGCCTAATGCCGAGACAAGGTCAGGACAGTCCAAGGTTCAAAGGCACACAAAAAGAATCCAAACTTAGGCAATGTCCCCGGCAGGAAGTCCAGCAACAAACAGGAAGCAGCAACAGGATAGACTTCAATGCCAAAGCAGGGAGTAAAGGCATAGGTTGCTCAATATGTAGTCAGAGAGGACATCCCTGATTGGCTAGCATCCAGAGAGGGTGGAGCTGAGACACACATACTGATGATAATATTCCTCCCCAAACACCTGCATGTAAACATACTCCAGTGGCATAGACGGAGCAAACTTGACTCTGTACCTGGAGTCTCTGGCTCAATTCCAGGCAGGGCCCAGCAAGGAGTCACTTGCGGCGTCCCCACCATTCAGTTTGCATTTTAGTACGAACAGAGTTTATGGGATCCTGGCAGTACCTCACCCATTCCAGTGACCTGCCTCAGTCTGTCTGTTTACTCCAACGATCGTTTAAAAAATAATATGTGGCTTTTTCAAGGAGGATAATCCTGCTTTGCACAGGTTGTATTTAAAGGTATAGTAAAGTCCAAATTAAACTTTCCTGATTCAGATAAGGCATGCTTATAATTTTAAACAACTTTCTAATTTACTTTTATCATCAAATTTGCTTTGTTCTCTTGGTATTCTTAGTTAAAAGCTAAACCTAGGTAGGCTCATATGCTAATTTCTAAGTCATTGAATGCCACCACTTATCTGAATGCATTTGACAGTTTTTCACAGCTAGAGGGCGTTAGTTAATGTGTTTTATATAGATAACATTGTGCTCACGCACTAATTGCCTGAAATGCAAGTTTGTCAAAAGATCGGAGAAGAGAAAGCAGTCTGCAGAAGCTTAGATACAAGGTAATTACAGAGGTAAAAAGTGTATTAATATAACTGTGTTGGTTTTGCAAAACCAGGGAATGGTAAATAAAGGGATTATCTTTCTTTTTAAACAATAACATTTTTGCCATTTGCAATATCTTTAAAGATCATTCCTTCTTCCAATTGGTCCATAAGTTGTCACATGGTCCACTGAGTCATCACATAGGGCTAGATTTATTAACACTGAGGCGTACAGGGGCGCGTATATGCACCCCTGTACGCCTCAGCTCGCCTATGGCGGGGCGAAATTACCCGCAGGTATTCGCCATTGCACACGAGCGCAATTTTGCGCTTGCGTGCAATCCCGCCCCCTGCCCGTGCATAGCCAATCGCGCACGGGCAGGAGCTGTCAATCTCCTCGGTCGGACTCGACCGAGGAGATTGAATTTCGCCACAATAGAGGTGGCGAAGATCTTAGGGAAGCAGCGGTCTGGTGACCGCTGCTTGATAAATCACGGCGAGCAAGTTCTTGTGAGAACTTGCAGCCATAGAGGCTTGATAAATCGAGCCCATAATCCACAAAGCCGTCACTCTGTGGACCATGTAACGACTTTGTGGATCATGTGTTAACTTATCGACCAATAGGAAGAAGGAAGGACCTTTAATGCACTCTTTCTGAGGCACCAGCTCTTACTGAGCATGTGAAAGAATTTACAGTGTAAATGTATATGTATTCTGTGATTGACTGATGGCTGTCACATGGTGCAAGGAAGGGAAGAAAAGTTGAACTAACTTTGGAATTTGTCAGAAAAAAATCTACACCTCATTTGAAATTCGGACACAGGGGCCGATTTATCATTGTGCAAGCGGACATAATCTGCTGTAGCGGATCATGTCCGACGCACATCGATAAATGCCGACAGCATACGCTGTTGGCATTTATCGTTGCACAAACATTTCTTGTGAAATGCTTGTGCAATGCCGTCCCCTGCACATTTGCCAATTTAGCCGCTAGCAGGGGTGTCAATAATCCCGATCGTATCCGATCGGGATGATTGCTGTCCGCCACCTCAGAGGGGAACCTGAAACTATCAGGGTAGATTGCAGCATCAGCTGCTTGATAAATCTACCCCTAAGTGCTATTGCATTGTGTTTTATTATGCATTTGTTGATTATGCAATTCTACTATATTAAATGGTCCTTTAAGATTTGCTGTTACTTTTCTTTACTCTGTTGTTTTGTTCTCTAACTTCCTCTCTCCTCTAATTGTCTCGCTCAGTCATGTTCTCTCTCCTATTAATCTATTTCCCTTATCTTGCTACCATCTAACACCTTCTTCTTCGTATATAAAAAGCACACACATACACTATTCATACTCCCCTACCCTTCCTCCACTCTATTAGGTCATTTACAAACACGTCACCCCCTTGTTCCAGATGTGAGGGGTACAAGCACAGAAGAAAAAGAGGCACAAAGAAGGTTCCCTACTTATATCACAAAGTTACACTTTTTACCACACTTGAACATGGGGGCTGCACAGAATATCTGCAAACTTTTCCTTTTATTTCTGTCATCTCCCATCTTATACATTCTTTATAATTATTTTTTCCTTGTTACTTTCCTCTCTAGCTCCCTTATGCCTCCCCCTCCCTTTTTCCTCTCTTATTCACTTGCTCTTTGAGGTTTCCCTGTGATACATATTGATGCAGGACACATCAAACAGACTCTTGAAGCATCTGATCTGGTTTAAAGTCTCTTTCATTCTCATCTGCCACTTGCTATCTTATTCAGGTCACATTCAACTAAATAAATCTGTGTTTCCCTGTGCTCCCTTCTTTGTGAATCTGTGAGCTTTGTGCTCCCTGGCAGACCCTGCCTACTGTAAGGTTTGCTTCTTGTTCTGTGATACTCTGGGCTCATGTGTCTTCCTGGTCCTCTGTGATACTCTGGGCTCATGTGTCTTCCTGGTCCTCTGTGATATTCTGGGGTCATGTGTCTTCCTGGTGCTCTGTGATACTCTGGGCTCATGTGTCTTCCTGGTCCTCTGTGATACTCTGGGCTCATGTGTCTTCCTGATCCTCTGTGATACTCTGGGCTCATGTGTCTTCCTGTTCCTCTGTGATACTCTGGGCTCATGTGTCTTCCTGGTCCATTGTGATACTCTGGGCTCATGTGTCTTCCTGGTCCTCTGTGATACTCTGGGCTCATGTGTCTTCCTGTTCCTCTGTGATACTCTGGGATCATGTGTCTTCCTGGTGCTCTGTGATACTCTGGGGTCATGTGTCTTCCTGGTCCTCTGTGATATTCTGGGCTCATGTGTCTTCCTGGTGCTCTGTGATACTCTGGGCTTATGTGTCTTCCTGGTCCTCTGTGATACTCTGGGCTCATGTGTCTTCCTGGTTCTCTGTGATACTCTGGGGTCATGTGTCTTCCTGGTCCTCTGTGATACTCTGGGCTCATGTGTGTTCTTGGTGCTCTGTGATACTCTGGGCTCATGTGTGTTCTTGGTGCTCTGTGATACTCTGGGCTTATGTTTCTTCCTGGTCCTCTGTGATACTCTGGGCCCACGTGTCTTTGTGGTCCTCTGTGATACTCTGGGCTCACGTGTCTTCGTGGTCCTCTGGGCTCATGTGTCTTCCTGGTCCTCTTACACCATGGTCATCAATTCAATTAATCAATTCAATTAATCAGAATTTATCAACTGCAGAGGAAAGTTCGGAGCCCTTGCGGTGCTGTTGAGAGTTAAGAAACAGTAGTCATCAGACCGCTACTTCCTAATCTCTTTGCCACCTCAGAGGTTGTGGAGTTTAAACCACCCAAAACATATTTTTCCAGGGTGATTGACAAGCCCTAGCAGGAGGCAGCAATGCTTAAGTATTTGCTTGTGTCATAAGTTGAGAGAATTAAATGCTACTTGTCTGCTGCCCACTCACCGCAAAATCAGTCGGACAGGTTCCTTGGCTGGGAACCTTGTTTGCCCAGTAAACGATAAATGGAAACAACAGTGTGTTTCAAATATGTAGCCATTACAATCCATTTGGAAACTCAACGATAATCTTCTTATCATAATATTTTCAAATGTATAGACGCAATTTAACAGTGATACTTTATCACAAAATACTTTTCCAGCAGCTTTTTGCCTTTTTATGTGTGTGTGTGTGTGTGTGTGGGGGGGGGGGGGGGGGGGGGGGGGGGGTGGTTCAAATTCAACAACTTTGACCCTTTGAGAATCAAATTTAAACTGTTTGCACTATGGGCTCCATTTATGAGACAGTGGATGCTGTGTCAGAGGCCCATCGTTTCAGGCCCATCGTCATAAGACAGCTGCTACTTAACCTGTCCCGATCCGATCGGGATGATTGACAGCCTCTGCTAGTGGCCGATTGTCTGCCAGTGAGCAGCGGGCAGCATGGCACAAGTATTTCACTAGAAATGTTTCTGCAATGATAAATGCCAATAACGGATGTGCTCGACATTTAGTAAATCTACCCCTATATCTTTACTGTTTGTTTCTGCATTATTATCAATGTTAACATTTTTCTGTGAAAGCTGTTACATATTAACTACTTCACTGCCTGGGACATGCAGAAATAGCGCAGTCTTGCCTGTAAGTGAGACCCGTGCATCTACATCCCTGGAAGCTCTACAGATGCAGTTATATAAATACACTTTTTACCTCTGTGATTACCTTGTATCTAACCCTTTGCAAACTGCCCCCTTATTTCAGTTCTTTTGACAGACTTGCATTTTAGCAAATCAGTGCTGACTCACCTGAACTCCAAGTGCATAAGCACAGTGTTGTCTATATGACACACATGAACTAACGCCCTCTAGTGGTGAAAAACTATCAAAATGCCCTGAGAGAAGAAGCGGCCTTCAAGGGCTTAGAAATTAGCATATGAACCTCCTAGGTTTAGCTTTCAACTAAGAATACCAAGATAACAAAGCAAAATTGGTGATAAAAGTACATTGGAAAATTGTTTAAAATTACATTCTCTATCTGAATAATGAATGTTTATTTTGGACTAGACTCTCCAAAAATAAGATATATGGGTATAGGACATTACCCAGTAAGCGATAATGTGAAGGTAATATATAGTAAAACACAAATACTTAAATACATATGTGTACATACACACACATTATATATGTGACGGACACCCCGGCTACCCCGACTGGGTAGCTCTGCCAAACGGGTCCTGCTTCCTCCCTGCAGCTATGTAGCTGGCAAGTGACCACCGCCTGTAGCCACCCCTGATGCCCGACAGCACCAGTACTCAGGGTCCCACCCTGTGGCAGACTCCGGCTACCCAGAATAGGTAGCTCTGCCAGAGTGTCCTTCCTATGTAGCCCAGGAAAGTGATTTTAGTAGGAACAGGAACTGATTTTATTGAAAACACACACTCCTTTTATACACAAAGCTCATCTTGATAAGATACTGGACAATCCCACAATTTTCTCACCATTCCCGCCCCTCCAGACGGACCGGCGCCTCCATAGCAGCCATAGCCCCACAGAATCCCAGGACCCAGGGGTGACGGTTTCGGGGTGATCCCAGGGGATGCCACAGTCCAAAAAGTGGCGTGATTCGTTACTGGGGACCGGAGATACAGCCCGTTGAAATTATGGGGGTAGGGGTGTCAAAAAACCCCAGTTCCCAAAGGAGCACCCCTCCGGTAATTCCCCCACCTCTTATCCTCCCTAGGGGCTACTAATCTCCAAAAGAGCTGAGCTCTGGGGCACATGGTTGCTGGAGCGACCAGGGGTAAAGTTAGCGGGTGTCCTGCTGTTCTGTGGCCGACTGGGAGCTCCAGTAGCCCGGCCAACCTGAGAGGGGTTAGGCGGGTGTCCATTGTGAGGCGGCCAACCGGGAGTTCCAGGAGCCCGGCCAGCATTGGAGGGTTTTCCCGGTCATACACCAGCTCTTCTCTTAACAAGTTTAGAACACAAAACAAGCAAACAAAAGCTTCCAGAGATTGTGGTTGCTCTGAGGAGCCCAAAACCACTGAGAAACAACAGGAGTGAGGTTGAAGGGGGGTGGGTGATAGCCTTAGCTGTCTGGTATCCATGACATCTCCCCCCCTCTAGTTCGGCAGACCCGGTGTCATGATCCGGTGTACATGCGCTCAGGACACAGACCCTCGGGGCAGTGGTAGGGATTTGAAGACACCGACCCCTGACCCGGGGAAGAGTATCCTGGACGTGGATAGATGATATTCTGTGATTCATAGTTGCAACATTTGTATACAATATATTCTAAGTTCACTGTGACTTATAGTTAGTTAATAGAAGTAACTGCAGGATTCAATGAGAGAAAAATATAGCAATGTGGAATGTTCAGGCTTCAGAGTAATCTGGTAAAAGATTGACACTTAGATGCAAACTAAGGTTTGTTGCAGGTTCACAGTACATAATATTATATAAAGCTGTACGTCAGAGATTAAGCACAGCTGCACAGGTACTTAGACAAGCTGTAAGTTTAGGCATTAATTACTGTTTATGCATTTAGATGCAAACTTGGTTTGTTGCAGGTTCATAAACGAAGAATTAACAAGACCCACTTTAGAGCCAAGGACCATACTCGCTTCTGAGTAGAGGGCATGGCTATCTTCAGGATCAAGTATTATTACACCCATTTCTGGGTTAAACAAAGGAATACCCATACCAGGGTTAAAAACAGGTCCACCTTGATGCCAGGTTTAGTAGTATAATCATGGAAAACAGGAACAGGAATGGGCACTGGGGAATCTTCTTGAAGAACTTTTGTATAAGTTTCAGGTTCAAGAATGTCCACTTGCGAACTTGGTTCAAAGTTGTCCTCACAGGATTCAGTATCAGGAATCCCTGTACAAGAAACTGATGTAGTAGAAAATGTAGGTTGATGCAAAGTTTCTCCCAAGGGAAACAATTCCTTAGATGCAGTAACAGAAGAATTTTGAGAAGGTGAAGTGTACTGAAATATGCCACACTCAGGTAGATGCGGAGTAATTGTGACACAAGATTCTGACTGAGAAGTTATCTGGAGTTCAGCAGGCATGCTTATTTGAGTTTGAATATCAGAGCTAAATTCTCCAGGGATTATCTCTGGTAAACTGAAAAGTTGTATATCTGGAACAGAATTATCTTTTGCTTCTAGCACAGGGTTTACAGGTATTGAGGCAGCATGAGAGGGATGCAAGAAATCAATAGTTGGAAACAGTTTTTGTAGTTGTTGTAGAGTCTGAGAAGAGATACCATTAGATGCTTTAAGAAGAGACTGATAGTGACTATAGACATCATCCAGCTCGATGTTGACAGTGTCAGGAGGCAAGAGAGGGTCTGCTACAACAGAATCTAAAACAGGGGAATCAGGCTGAGTTTCCTCTTTGCACTTCTGATTTTCTGTGGGCAGAAGAATTTTCTTCTTCTTCTTCTTCATTTTCTTAGAGAGCTTAGATTTCTTCCCAGTATGAGGCTTCTTAGGTTGCTGCCATTGTGGCTTGTAGTAAGGTTGAGAACAGAAATCCTCTTCATCACTGGATGCATAATTCTGATGTGATAAATCAGCATAGTAGTTGAGGGGACCTTTACTCCTAATAGCAGTCTGTAAACCAGATGTCCTTTCTTCCAGCTCTGAATCTGTCCAATCTAACGAATCCATGGTAATATCAGAAATAGGAAGATCAGTATTTCCATGAGAGGTTTCATGATGGGAGCTGTCTGTATCATCCATGTTGTAAATATAACAACCAAGGATGTCATTATAGCAAATAGGTTGAGGTTTTGTCTGAGTTTGTGACGAATTAAAGTTGCGCTCATACCAGTCTAATGCCAATTCAGCTGGATCTGTAAAGTCATCCTCCTTGTTGACATATACAGACTCAGAATCAGTATCATCAGGATAGGAATCACAAACAGGAGGAGTAGATGGTATTCTGGAACAGTAGTCCTGTCTCTTTAAATCTTTAAAGGTCTGAATTTTTTCTGCTGAATCTATGAATGCATCCTCTTCAGTTACATAGTCAGACTCAGAATCAGTTTCACCAAAATGGAAATCACGAACATGAGGAACAGATGAAATTCTAGAACAGTGGTTCTGTCTCTTTAAATCTTTAAAGATCTGATTTTTTTCTGCTGAAGCTATGGTTAAATCCTCTTCATTTTCATAGTCAGATTCAGGATCAGTTTCACCAAATTGGTAAGCACGAAATTGAGGAACAGATGACATTTTAGAAAAGTGGTTCTGTCTCTTTAAATCTTTAAAAATCTGAATTTTTTCTGCTGAAGCTATGGTTAAATCCTCTTCATTTTCATAGTCAGATTCAGGATCAGTTTCACCAAAATGGTAACCACGAACATGAGTAGAGGATTGTCTAGAATGGGAGTACTGTGTCTTTAAATTTTTTAAAGTTTGAAAATCTTCTGTTTTTCCTTTAGGGATTGCTTGGGTCTGAGTTATGTTGTAATTTTTTATTTTCCTTTGAGGGTCGGTGCATCCACTACCACTGCGGATCCCTTTTTTAGGCATTAACATTCTGTCATGATCCGGTGTACATGCGCTCAGGACACAGACCCTCGGGGCAGTGGTAGGGATTTGAAGACTCCGACCCCTGACCCGGGGAAGATTATCCTGGACGTGGATAGATGATATTCTGTGATTCATAGTTGCTAGAAGTTATTGTAGAATAAATGGAGAGTGCAACATTTGTATACAATATATTCTGAGTTCACTGTGAATTATAGTTAGTTAATAGAAGTAACTGTAGGATTCAATGAGAGAAAAATATAGCAATGTGTAATGTTCAGGCTTCAGAGTAATCTGGTAAAAGATTGACACTTAGATGCAAACTAAGGTTTGTTGCAGGTTCACAGTACATAATATTATATAAAGCTGTATGTCAGAGTTTAAGCACAGCTGCACAGGTACTTAGACAAGCTGTAAATTTAGGCATTAATTACTGTTTGTGCATTTAGATGCAAACTTGGTTTGTTGCAGGTTCACAGTACATATTATTAGAAAGAGCTGTATGTCAGTAATTAGCAGAGCAGCACAGGTGAAAGTTAAGTTTTAGGCATCAATTACTGTTTGAACATATTTTGGAGAATCACATGAAAGCTTTTAATTGAACACATAGATGCAGAGTTCAGAATATGTTAACATATTTGCAGCAGGATATTTCAGCAATGACAACTTGTAGCAGAGAAATAGTTAAAGTTCTGAGTAAGATGCTGTTGTAATTAGAGAGTGATGATAACCAAAAGTATGCTTGATTTATAATAAAGTTCTGAGTTTGTTAAGTAGCAGTGTCCAGGAAACAGAAAATGGAATTATTTGGATACTTGCGATTTGATGATTTTAGGCATTGGAATAGAAAATGCTGTAGGTTGAAATAGTTGGTAATTCATACAGGAAACAGTCACATACCTCTGTTCTTCAGGATCACAACTTCACTGTTAATGCAAAGCACATTAGACCTGAGAAGGCTTAAAAAGAGGCTGAGGTAATCAGGTGCATGAATGATTAATCAGGCAGGCAAGCAAGCTGAATGTGAATACTGCCCAAATGCAGCAGTCAGAGAAGGATTTCTTAAAGGGATAGTGACATTAAGCTGAGATATGTTACACCCGGCTAGACCCTTAACAGGTCGGCCTGGGGCTGTCCGACGGTGGCCCTACACTTCTCGGTTGCTGGGAGAGGTTATCCCATCTCTCCTGAGCTTGGGGCATCCTGGGGGGTTCCTGCTGGCATTTATACCCTACGCCCTGGGCGCAGGGATAGTCACATAATGCAAAGTCCCAAACAAGTTTGCTAAGGCCAGCTCCCAAACAATTGCTCTCCTACAAGTTCCAGTGTCCTTAAGTTCCATGGCCACACTGCCTCTCTCTGTGACACTCTGTTTAGTACCGGCTGACCCACCCACAAACAAAGCCAGTGCCGGTTTCCCGGCTGTATCCCCACCCCAGACTGTAGGTTGAGGGGCAGGCAAGACTCGGGTGCCAAAACTGGTGGCACTACATGCAGGGGCGGGTATCTAACAAAGCCATTGCCGGTTTCCCGGCTGTAGGTTGAAATTGCGTGGGGTAGGCAAAACTCGGGTGCCCAAACTTGTGGCACCAACTGCATGAGCGGGTATCCCCCTGGCCTGCCCCCTGTGAGAAATACTCCGGGACAAGAAAAGGGTAGAAACCCTGCCAAGCTACTGAGGGGAGAGACTGTCTGTCTCTTCTCCCAATAAGGAGATCAACCGCTGGGGAGGGAGGTCTGCTACCTCCGCTCCATGGGAAACTGCTCTGACGCTGGAGAGAGAGACCGACTGTCTCCTCTCCCAGGAAGGGGTTCTGCCGCAGGGGAGAGTTATTGACATCTATCTCTCCCTGCAAGAGGTTCTGTGTAAGGGGAGGGAGGATGACTACCTCCACTCTCAGAGGATGGCTCTGCCACTGGGGAGAGAGACCGACTGTCTCCTCTCCCAGGAAGGGGTTCTGCATAAGGGGAGGGAAGACGACTACCTCCGCTCCCAGGGGATGGTTCTGCCGCTTGGGAGAGAGACCGACTGTCTCCTCTCCCTGCTCCTGGCTCTGCCGCTGGGGAGAGAGACCGACTGTCTCCTCTCCCGGTAAGCGGTTCTGCTGCTGGGGAGAGTTATCGATATCCGTCTCTCCCTGCAAGGGGTTCTGCTTACGGGGAGGGAGGACGACTACCTCCGTTCCCAGGGGATGGCTCTGCCACTGGGGAGAGAGACCGACTGGCTCCTGGCTCAGCCGCTGGGGAGAGAGACTGACTGTCATCTCTCCCACGAAGGGGTTCTGCTGCTGGGGAAAGTTATCGACATCCGTCTCTCCCTGCAAGGGGTTCTGTGTAAGGGGAAAGAGGACGACTACCTCCTCTCCCTGGGGATGGCTCTGCTGCTGGGGAGAGAGACCGGTTGTCTCCTCTCCTTGTACCTGCCTCTGCCGCTGGCGAGAGAGACCGACTGGGGGGTTCCTGCTGGCATTTATACCCTGCGCCCTGGGCGCAGGGATAGTCACATAATGCAAAGTCCCAAACAAGTTTGCTAAGGCCAGCTCCCAAACAATTGCTCTCCTACAAGTTCCAGTGTCCTTAAGTTCCATGGCCACACTGCCTCTCTCTGTGACACTCTGTTTAGTACCGGCTGACCCACCCACAAACAAAGCCAGTGCCGGTTTCCCGGCTGTATCCCCACCCCAGACTGTAGGTTGAGGGGCAGGCAAGACTCGGGTGCCAAAACTGGTGGCACTACATGCAGGGGCGGGTATCTAACAAAGCCATTGCCGGTTTCCCGGCTGTAGGTTGAAATTGCTCCTTGGTGGGGTAGGCAAAACTCGGGTGCCCAAACTTGTGGCACCAACTGCATGAGCGGGTATCCCCCTGGCCTGCCCCCTGTGAGAAATACTCCGGGACAAGAAAAGGGTAGAAACCCTGCCAAGCTACTGAGGGGAGAGACTGTCTGTCTCTTCTCCCAATAAGGAGATCAACCGCTGGGGAGGGAGGTCTGCTACCTCCGCTCCATGGGAAACTGCTCTGACGCTGGAGAGAGAGACCGACTGTCTCCTCTCCCAGGAAGGGGTTCTGCCGCAGGGGAGAGTTATTGACATCTATCTCTCCCTGCAAGAGGTTCTGTGTAAGGGGAGGGAGGATGACTACCTCCACTCTCAGAGGATGGCTCTGCCACTGGGGAGAGAGACCGACTGTCTCCTCTCCCAGGAAGGGGTTCTGCATAAGGGGAGGGAAGACGACTACCTCCGCTCCCAGGGGATGGTTCTGCCGCTTGGGAGAGAGACCGACTGTCTCCTCTCCCTGCTCCTGGCTCTGCCGCTGGGGAGAGAGACCGACTGTCTCCTCTCCCGGTAAGCGGTTCTGCTGCTGGGGAGAGTTATCGATATCCGTCTCTCCCTGCAAGGGGTTCTGCTTACGGGGAGGGAGGACGACTACCTCCGTTCCCAGGGGATGGCTCTGCCACTGGGGAGAGAGACCGACTGGCTCCTGGCTCAGCCGCTGGGGAGAGAGACTAACTGTCATCTCTCCCACGAAGGGGTTCTGCTGCTGGGGAAAGTTATCGACATCCGTCTCTCCCTGCAAGGGGTTCTGTGTAAGGGGAAAGAGGACGACTACCTCCTCTCCCTGGGGATGGCTCTGCTGCTGGGGAGAGAGACCGGTTGTCTCCTCTCCTTGTACCTGCCTCTGCCGCTGGCGAGAGAGACCGACTGTCTTCACTCCCGGGAAGGGGTTCTGCCGCTGGGGAGAGTTATCGACATCCATTTCTCCCTGCAAGGGGTTCTGTGTAAGGGGAGGGAGGACGACTACCTCCTCTCCCTGGGTTACCAGAGCTGCTGTAGGGGCTGGGCAGAGGCCGGCGGCTCTCTGCCCTGTTGCCAGCGCTTCTGCTAGGGATCAGGATCCAGCAGCCCTGGTTCCCTTTTTCTTTGTTGCCACTCCTCCACGGTCGAGCTCCATGAATCCCAGAGGGCTGCACCCCAGCTTTGTATACCCTTGGCACGCTGCTTAATGAGATCTAGCAGCCTTTGGTCAAGCCTTTGGTCAAATCTAGCAGTGCCTCTTCCTGGTCAATTATAAAATCCAGATCGTTTAGTAGCCAGGATTCCTCTAAGAGATCCAGCAGTTCCTTTTGGAGACCAGAGATATCCTCCAGACCCTGGTCTGTTTCACTCCCAAACTGTGGGTCCTCTGTCCTTTTTATAAATAGCAATCCAGGGCCGCTGAAGCCAAAGCCCTCTGTGGGGGAGCCATCCTCCAGCCATGGCTGCGCTTGCATAGCGAGCCATTGGAGGGCCCAATAGCCGTTCTCCACCCACATCTCTTGATGGACCAGTCTATGTAGAACAGATAGCAATTCCTTCCTTGGCTGTTTTTCCCAGGTAAGGCATTCTCACGGTCCGCCGAACCCGGAACCTTGTGTCATTCGTGGGGAGGACCTTTCCATTGTCCCACTCCTGTTGAAGAGCCTTACACCAGAGGTCCGGGCAGATCAGGCCCCTCTGTTCCAGCACGTCCTGTTGGTAAATAGGACTGTCCAGCTGGGCCAGCACCTCCTGTACTCTCCTTAGAAATTTGACTTCCATAGTTACCGGCTACTGTGGCCCTTCTCCTCTGTCAGCATCAATTATGTGGAAGAAGCAGATCCCACCACTGCCAGCCAATGTGACGGATACCACCAGTACTCAGGGTCCCACCCTGTGGCAAACTCCGGCTACCCAGAATAGGTAGCTCTGCCAGAGTGTCCTTCCTCTGTCTGGAACAGGCAGCTATGTAGCCCAGGAAAGTGATTTTAGTAGGAGCCAACCCAAATAATTAGACATACAGGTGAAACAGGAACTGATTTTATTGAAAGCACACACTCCTTTTATACACAAAGCTCCTCTTGATAAGATACTGGACAATCCCACAATTTTCCCGCCATTCCCGCCCCTCCAGACGGACTGTCGCCTCTATAGCAGCCATAGTCCCACAGAATCCCATGACCCAGGGGTGACGGATTCGGGGTGATCCCGGGGGAGCGACGAAGTCATTTGAAATCTCTCGGTCCCCAGATGCCACAGTCCAAAAAGCAGCATGATTCGTTACTGGGGTCTGGAGATACAGCCCGTTGAAGTTATGGGGGTAGGGGTGTCAAAAAACCCTGGTTCCCAACGGAGCTCCCCTCCGGTAATTCCCCCACCTCTTGTCCTCCATAGGGGCTACTAATCTCCAAAAGAGCGGAGCTCTGGGGCACATGGTTGCTGGAGCGACCAGGGGTAAAGTTAGCGGGTGTCCTGCTGTTCTGTGGCCGACCGGAAGTTTCAGGAGCTCGGCCAGCCTGAGAGGGGTTAGGCGGGTGTCCATTGTGAGGCGGCCAACCGGGAGTTCCAGGAGCCCAGCCAGCCTAGGAAGGTATTTCTGGTCATACACCAGCTCTTCTCTTAACAAGTTTAGAACACAAAACAAGCAAACAAAAGCTTCCAGAGATTGTGGTTGCTCTGAGGAGCCCAAAACCACTGAGAAACAACAGGAGTGAGGTTGAAGGGGGGTGGGGGGTAGCCATAGCTGTCTGGTATCCGTGACAATATATATATATATAAAATATATATATGCATACATATGCAGTACATATTTGGACATGTGTATGTATGTATCTCTATGTTAAAGAGATAGAATAGTCAAAACTAAACTTTAATGATTCAGATAGAGCAGCAATTTTAAGCAACTTTCTAATTTTCTCCTATTATCAAATTTTCTTCATTCTCTTGATATCTTTATTTAAAAAAGCTGGAAAGTAAGCTTAAGAGCCGGCCCATTTTTTGGCTCGGCACCCTGGGTAACGCTTGCTGATTGGATGGCTACATTTAGACACCAATCATCAGACACCCAGGGGCTGAACCAAAATTGGCTGGCTTCTAAGCTTACATTCCAGCTTTTTTAAATAAAGATACCAAGAGAACAAAGAAAACATTATAATAGGAGTAAATTAGAAAGTTGCTTAAAATTGCTGCTCTATCTGAATCATGAAATTTTAATTTTGATAATACTATCCCTTTAAAGCCCTTTGCATGCCTTTTTACCTGGGACCTCATATGTTTAAACCCTTATAACTTTTTTTTTTTTTAAACAGTGCTATTATTAATGTAATTGTACTTTTAAATGTGTTTTGGAGCTAGTTTTTTGCCTTGAGTGTAACAGTTAAAGCTCTGAAGTTGCAATAACCTGAAGTGTGTTAAATACGATTGTGCTCAAGCGAACATGTTTACTTTTAACTTGTAATACACACAATATTTCTGATGCACGCAGAGCTGTGTAATATCCCTTATCGCTCATGCGCTACACTTAGCGCTACACTCGTAATCTAGCCCACACAGAGAAGCGCACTCTCTGGAATGAACAACCAGCTCAATAACTTGTTAGCTTTTTCTATGGCGATTTACCACCTGGTTGCAGCTTTTTAACCCAGTAATGCTTTTCATAGAGTAGAACTTTCCTGTAGTATATTAGTCTGATCCCGCATATTACGGTCAGTCCAGTGCTGAAATACCAGGCAATTCCTCTCTGAACAAGGAATATGGCAACCTAGACGATCGTTTCAGTCTTTATTGGGCTTTGTTTTATAAATATCAAAAAGCATCACCACCCACTGAGATGTATAGTAAAACGACTCTTGGCGAGACTGCCTGCAAACACTAATTTCAACCCTTTAAAATATTTCACCAGCAATCTCAATCCAGTGACGCATCCCTCTTGAACATATTGCCACTTTCTGGATTTTCCAAACATCCGAATCTCTCTTACGAGACACAGGTCCTGACAGCATATGTGCATATGCCGCTTAAAAAGAGTTATAACTTTTACCAGAAGCATTTTTCCTAACAGAAGCATATTGCAAAAATGCTTCTTTTAAAATGTAAATGCACCCAGGCTAGGGTTGCCACCCAGCCGGTATTTTACCGGCATAGCCGGTAGTTAGCGATTAGGAGCCAGTGCCGGCATTAGTAAAATACCGGCAATGCAAATTCCGTTTTTTCTTTTTGCAGCCATGTGTGCTGCTGTTAGTGGGATTTAAAGCTCTGGCTGTGGTACTGATAGCCATTTATCCCAGAGATGCCACCAGCTTCCTGGCAGGCTTAGAGTCATGTTCCAGTTAGTTGCCTCACACATGGACAGCCTGGGGCAGCTGTTTTATTGATCACAGACGTGTCGATTACACATCTTGCATGGAATTCCCTCTCAAGCAATGGCAATCGATGACTGATGCAAACAGCAAGTTGTAGTGTAGCGGAGCATGTATGTGAGACGTTCCCATACTTACCTCGCTATGGCTGAAGACCGGGAGGTGTTAATGAGATCCCGGGACAGGACATTCACTGCTTTCAATGAAGGTAGAGAAGACAGAGTGGGTGACACTGATGACTGATTCGTAGGGCTCACTAGAACAGCTGTGCGATGGTGATAGGGTTAATGGAAGAAAGTCCATAACATGTCCGCCAGCTCTGAGGCGGCGGACATACATCGGCAGAAATCAATCCGATCGAATATGATCGGGTTGATTGATACCCCCTGCTAGCGGCCAATCTGCAGGGGGCGGCATTGCACCAGCAGTTCACAAGAACTGCTGGTGCAATGATAAATGCCGATAGCGGCATTTATCGATGTGCAGCAGACATGATCCGCAATATCGGAACATTTCCGCTCGCACATTAATAAATAGGCCCCTGACTCTATATTACATATCTCACTGCCTACTGCACACTCCTGGAGCATCCCATAGTATTAATACTAATCTTGTTATACCCTAAATGGTGATATATACATCCTATTACCCTGTACTGCAGCTGCTACTGACTCTTTATTACTAATCTTGTTATACCCTAAATAGTGATATATACATTCTATTACCCTGTACTGCAGCTGCTACTGACTCTTTATTACTAATCTTGTTATACCCTAAATAGTGATATATATACATCCTATTACCCTGTACTGCAGCTGCTACTGACTCTTTATTACTAATCTTGTTATACCCTAAATAGTGATATATACATCCTATTACCCTGTACTGCAGCTGCTACTGACTCTTTATTACTAATCTTGTTATACCCTAAATAGTGATATATACATCCTATTACCCTGTACTGCAGCTGCTACTGACTCTTTATTACTAATCTTGTTATACCCTAAATAGTGATATATACATCCTATTACCCTGTACTGCAGCTGCTACTACTGACGCTTTATTACATATCTCACAGCCTACTGCACACTGAGTCCCGGAGCATCCCATAGTACTAATACTAATCTTGAGCTGCTCAGTAGGAGCTGATGTCTAAAAAACGTGTGCACATTGAGTGAATCTGCCTCTTTTGTGGCTCCGCCCTCACCCATGGCTGGTATTTTTTTTGAGGAAAAGGTGGCAACCCTAACCCAGGCACGTTCCAGTTTGACCTATCTATCCCTTTAACTTTGCTAATTTAAATTGTAGCGTTTGTAATGTACCCTCATAAATATAAGCTACCATCACAATATGCTGGTGCTTTATAAATAACTAATACTAATATTATTTATAATAGAAGAAAAGGAATGGCGAGACACCATAAGGAATATTCTCACCAGAACAGCAATCTCATTCAAATAAAGGAGGTATAGGGGAACTAGAAAACTGCACAAGGGCGGCTTAACAGATTTTCAAAGGAAAATTATTATTATTATCAGTTATTTGTAGAGCGCCAACAGATTTCGCAGCACTAAGTTGTAAAAAAAGAAGAATAAACGTAGAAACATAGATTAAAATAACAGATAAGAACCATAGCCCCGACATGTCTGCCCAATATTTCTTAAAAGTATAAACCTATCTAGTTCGTAGGATAGCCTTATGTTTATCCCAGGCATTCTTGAAGTCACCCACAGTGTTTGTCATTACCACAACTTGTGGAAGTTTATTCCATGAATCCATCACCCTTTCTGTAAAGAAGCTTCTGCAAATTACTCCTGAAACTACTACCCTTCAGCTTGAGATCATGACCCCTTGTTCTTGAATTTTTCTTTTTATAAAAAATATTTACAACCTCAGCTTTGCTAAGCCCCTAAGTATACTTGAAAGTTACTATTATATCACCTCTTTCCCTTCTCTCCTCTAAGCTATACATATTAAGGTAATTGAGTCTCTCCTGGTAAGGTTTATTATTTAGACCATGTACCATTTTGGTAGCCCTCCTTTATACAGATAGCAGTTTGTTTATATCCTTCAGGGGATATGGCCTCCAGAACTGCACACAATACTCAAGATGAGGCCTAACTAATGATCTATAAAGTGGCATAAGAACCTTACTACTTCTGCTGAAAATACCTCTACCAATACATCCAAGCATTCTGCTGGCCTTACTCGCTGCACTACTACATTATTTACTAAATTTTAAATCATCTGAAATAATAATTTTCAAGTCCCATTCCTCATTTGTAACAGTCATAAAAGTGTCATTAAAGTGAATGTCAATTTTGATGCTAAAGTGCCTGGTTTTTAAAATTTTTATTAAAAACAGGGGCACTTTAATTCATCAAAATTTACATTTCACTCCTATTGAGAAAAAAAACTTACCTTTTAAACTTGACAGCCGCTCCAGCTTCCTCCACCCGTTGCAAAGCCTCTTCCTGGGTCTAAAATGAGAAATCCGGGGCGTGTCCTAGCAGCGGCTCTGTGTAGTCGCATCTTTCAAGAGCTCCGGGAGAGTGGCTTATAATACGCTGATTATTAGTCTAAAACTGCAGCATTTACTGCCAACACGATAGATTTCGTGATCTTATACGACATACAACACAAACCTGGACAATTTTGCTGTATTCATGATCCCAGGGCCTGAAGAGGACATTTGAGGCCTGTAACAGCGGAGATCTTACAGGCAGCGCTCCCCCCGCGGTTTGCCGGGGTGTTAGACAAGGACTGATCACACATCAAGCCCACATTGATACTTTCAAAAACTGATAATAACCAACACCTTCGCTAACCAGTCAATTTTGCTAAGCGGAGAAACTACAGAATAAGACATGATGATAACCCTTTCAGCTGACGTGAGGGATGAAAGCACTCCCATCACATATGATCACATACTTCTTAGACTGGAGGAAATCTTTAAGCCTCTAATAGATAAGGCTCCATCGGAACAAGATATCCAACTTCTTATGAGCAAGATACCACCTATAACATATAAGATGTTGGCAATCAAACAGGTTACAGCATGGGGGTTTGGCCCAACCCTAGGGCCCGGTGAGGCTGGACAGCCCAAAGAATTGCTGAATGGAGATCTATTCCAGCTGACCACGTACCGACAGATACCACAGAACAAGAGCAAATTAATACCGGAGAAAGTAAACAAGAAAAGCAGGCAAGCGTCATTTCTCCTCTCATCAACAGCTTCCGCAAAGCAAAATCCTGCCTGCCTTCAACACAAAATGGAGCCTGATCTGAAACACCATACAATCAAACGGAAAGACCCGGTCGCCATCGCTAGCATCGCCAAAGCCACGCTGGAAGTACCCATTAAATCACCTCAACTCGGAGACCACCTAGGAACAGTGATATTATACTCACACAATAAACAAAGACCGGAGTCTGTGCGGCTCTCTCTGGGTTATAGGGGGGGACCTTGGGAGGCCGCAGACTCAGTGCCAAGAAAAAAACAGCTTCCTAATGGTCCATCCGCGTGTGTAACATAGACTCTGAATACGATAAAAATAGCATACACCAAGGTTACGCACTCACTGTGGATAGCTCCAGAGGGTTGAAACCTCTTAGGCAAAGCATAACTGCTAGACTACATTAAAAGTTTTGTTTAAGAAGTTGGATCGTTAGATTTATATATGTTAAAGGGTTCTTTTATTTGTTTATTTTGTTTATATATGCATGCAATATTGCCAAAGGGGAAAAAAGAAAAGAGTTCTTTTTACATGATATCAAGGTGTGATATGGGTTTTTATTTTTATTTTCTTCATGTTAACTTGTTCAGCCCTGGTAGTTTGCATTTACCTTTACATATAGGTTTAACTTGTTAAGCCAAAGTAACATATCTTTCTAAAAATGCAAAATTTTGTTTTTCTTTGTTTATTGTAAACCCCAGCATTTATCTGTATTCTTAAGTGTCCAATTTCTTTTAGGGGACAAAAAACGAGGACTAAACTTCGGTATCAATCAAATGTGATATTAACATTTGCGCAACTGTATTCAATTTTCCAACTGTATTTTAATTGTCATTCAATAATAATGTCCTCAATAAAAAAATAAAATTAAAAAAAAAGAGGAATCCGGCTTCCTTCAATCATGGCGTTGAAACAGACACTAATTCCCCCTGGGGGGGAAGCTGTGATTGGAGGATGACCTATCCATCATTTCTGACGTCAGAAATGGCTTGCAATGACCAGAGGAAGCTGGAGCTGCTGTCAAGATTAAAAGGTAAGTTTTTTTTCACAACAGGAGTGAAATGTAAAGTTTGATGAATTAAAGTGCCCCTGTTTTAAATCGAATTTTTAAAAACCGGACACTTTAGCATCAAAATTGACATTCACTTTAAGTCTGTAAATAACGTTTCGATTTTTCTATCCCAAATGAAAAATTTTGCGCACTGCCAAATCTTCCATTTTTTATATCACTTCTCATTTTGTCCCTGGTACATCAACTCTATTACAAATGTTTGTATTATCTGCAAACAGACATACTTTCCCCTGTAGCCTTTTGCTGATATAATTGATAAATATGTTAAACAAAACAGGTCCCAGAACGGAACCCTGAGGAACACCACTAGTAACTGTCTCCTCAACAGAATGTACTCCATTTACCATGTATTATTCTCCTTTCCATAATAAAGAATGTTTTGTCCCCATGTTTTACTGACTGTGCTATCTTGTCTTCTGCATGAGCTTTAGCCTTCCTAAAAACTGCTTAGTCTATTTTTTTTGACGGCTCTATATTTGCATATCATTATCTGCAAAGCATAGGTACCAACTCTCTCTTTTATCTTACTGGTGTGTCACATAAGAATGTTAATCAATATAAATGGAATGATAATCCATTAAATTAATTCAAAGCAAGAAGATCTCAAAGAAGAAAGATATCTAATTGTAAAGTCAATTGCACTCACGTGAATGTCTTTACATTCACTTCGTAATACGTGTGCTACTTCCAAAGTGCACAAAGAGCCACGATATAACCCTTAGCGCTTGCGTGCAAAAGTTAGTGCACCACTCGTAATCTAGCCCTTTATCAGTGAGGTCTTTTAGCTCATTTAGTTACTATGACTAAACGAAAAGGCTAATTTTTTTTATTAAATGCAATCATAATATCATGTTTTTGGCTATTTTCTTCCCACTGCAGCAATCGTGTTTTCAACTCAAAGAAAAAAAAAACTCTATTTTTATATTTTTACTATAGGTCCGAAAAAAATGAATCACAAACCAATTTCCAGAGACTTTCAATACCTTTTTCAGACCTGTTTTGGCTTTTTAAATTCAATACTTCAGGGCACTTTATAAAGCCCCAAAATAGCATTTTGCACATGTGCAAGACACAGTGAAATGGTCACAGGAGACATTTTATAGGTCTATTAACATACATGGTAGTGGTTCATGAAATTTCTTTTCATCACCATTGTATGGGCTGTCTGCAGTGGCCAGGGCAAGCATTTACATATGTATAGGTTCATTTACATATGTAAATGTGTTTAGTATGTGATATCCTGTAAAACGGGATCTGAAGAAAAAGTGAGATCAGGACCCCAACAGCTAGAAAGGGCGTGAAGCAATCTCTTTCTGTTTATTTCTTAGGTTCTGAAAATCAATGATTGATTTCTCTGTGGGAGACTTCTATGACACTGGCAGAAATATAAAAGCAGCATTGCCACCTGCATTGTTTAATGTAAAAGATACTTTTATAAAGTATTGTATGACAACATAATTTACGTGTGTCAACCTAAACGCAACCCCTTTTGTTGCAATAGAATAGCGAAACTAGGACGTGGATAATAAACCTCTAGGAGCTGGAGGATTGTGGGTATAATACACATATATGCAGTTTATTATATGTATGTGTTATACTGCGTAATACTAAAATATGCATGTAAAGTGTTTTCATTAGTTAAATAAATGTATTTAACTTTTGGGGTTTTGTTTCTTTTTAGGAAGAAGATTTTATATAGGGATATTAATATCCCATAGAAGACAGTAGCCGCAGGTTTTTTGTTTTGTTTTTACAAAAGTGCTTTATTTTTATCTTTACACTATATAAAATGTGTTTTTTGGAATTGACATATTTTTTTTAACATTCTGGGCTAGATTATAAGCAGCGCGCTATTGTTAGTGTGGCTCATGATAACTAATATTGTGCCTGTGGTAACTTGCATATTACAATTTGAAAGTAAACACGTTCACTCGATCGTGTCAGGTGTAAGTTAATAAAAATGTTCATCAAACTCAACATAAATACATTACAATAAAGTGTTACACTCATATTTATACTATCTGATAAAAAATATTCATATAAATATTTATAAAAATGTATATAAGGGTTAATTTATATATGTATACACTTTGGAGCCCTTTCCACTCAAATACCTTAAAAGATGAAAAATAATTTTTATTAAATTTTAATATTTTATAATGTTTTTTTAATGTGTTTTTACAGTAAATATTTTACTTTCCAATTTTCTTCACATGGTAGAAAATGTTCTTTGTATCTTTAAATATATATTTCTCTATATATATCTGTATATATCTATACCTGTATCTTCATATAGATATGCATTCGGAGGTTTCCTGAAATTCATTCTCGTGCAAATCCAGAGTTTAGCGTCTTGCTGTTGCACAAGAATAAATACAGCAATGAAAATAGCCCAGCACCACAAATGGCTACCTTCTTCCACATTTGGAGGTTCATGAAACCTCTGAATGCATATCTCTAATAGATATATAGGTATATATATATATACTGTATATATATATACAGTATATACATATACTGTGTATATATATATATGTATTTAAATTAATCATAAATATATAGAAATAAATATTTTAAAATAAAAAGAACATTTTTTTTCTATGTGAAGAACATTGGAATGTAAAATATACATAACTAGGTCTAGCAAGGTGTCTGGTTAGCATGCGAGCAATAAGTGTAGAAGAAGATAGTGTGGTTGCGATATCCAAAGTCCTGAAATTAGCGCGCATCTGGTTTTGCTTGCACGCATTTTATTTTTAATTTAAAATCCTTGCGTTAATCCGCGTGCTATTAATTCCACCATTTTTTACTTCCAGTGCTAAATAGCACGCTACTTGTAATCAGGCCCTTCATTTTTATAATTTTCACTGTACTGAAGTGGTTATTAAAAGATCATTAACAAGGTCAATTATAGTGTAGGCTATAACTGTGATTTTAAAGGGACAGTCTACACCAGAATTGTTATTGTTTTAACAGATAGATAATCCCTTTATTACTCATTCCCCAGTTTTGCATAACCAACACAGTTATAATAATACTTTTTACCTCTGTGATTACCTTGTATCTAAGCTTCTGCAAACTGCCCCCTTATTTCAGTTCTTTTGACAGACTTGCATTTTAGCCAATCAGTGCTGGCTCCTAGGTAACTCAAAATGCGAGAGCACAGTGTTATCTATATGACACACATGAACTAACAGCCTCTAGTGGTAAAAGCTGTCAACATTTATTCAGTAAAGAGGCGGCCTTCAAGGTCTAAGAAATTAGCATATGAACCTCATAGGTTTAGCTTTCAACTAAGAATACCAAGAGAACAAAGCAATATTGGTGATAAAAGTAAATTTGAAAATTGTTTAAAATGACATGTCCTATCTGAATCATGAAAGTTTATTTTGAACTAGACTGTCCCTTTAAGATTTGAATTGCCCTTGTTAATGGTCTTTAAATAAAAGTTGATTTTATTACATTCCAAGTAAAAGCCTTTTTTCTCATGAAGTGAAAACTGTGAATTCTTTCATAACCTCATTCCGGTAAAAAAAAAGCTGGAAGATCACGAGGTCTCTGAGATCATTTTGAAGTGAGCTTGCTGGGCAGCTGGGAGGTTCTAGTCTGTCTGTACTCACCTTTTAAGGTGTTTGTAAATTGTGAGTATGTCTTTTTACTCACATCTGCAACCCTGGTGTAACGCTGTGATACGCTATGTGGCGCCCCCTGTCTCTGTGTTCTTGATTATAGTGATTGTTTCTTTGAGCTGAAGTACTCAACGCTGGAGGTGCAGCCTGCTTAGCTATACCTGTATCGCCTGAAGATCGGTTCTCTCAAAGTAGAATTAAAATTGGATGTCTATTGACTATTTCACAGAACTTTTCATTATTTTTACAGATTGTAATTTTGTGGATTTGTTGTTCGTGGTTTTTATATGCTATAGTTGTATTTTTGGTTTTTATTAGACATTTTCCCATCTATTATAAGTTGGACGTGCCATTTTCACTATTTGTTTTAATAGTTTTATTGATATTTATAAATAAATATTCTCCATCTTAGGTGCGTCTTTTTACCTATACCAGTCTCGCCAGCCTTTCAGTGGCTAGATTTTTAATTTTAAGAAATCTACTGGTAGTGTAAGGTAGCCAGTGTACTAAAACGAAATTAAGTGTCGGGCCCTCTGTTGAAATGAAGAACTTTAGTTGGCGTTAGGTTAGCAACTATGTTGCAAAGTTAGGGTTGGGTTTAGCTTACCAGATTTAAGCCCAGGGAGCCAGGGTTCTGCCTCTTTTTCTTGGTGAATACACCCTGGAGGTTTTCCCCGCCCGCCCGTTCCCTACATGTTTAAGTTGTGTGAGGTGGCAGCATCAGGACGTTAGATGGCTTCCTTTTGGTTGCTGGTTAGTGGCAAAAGGCAGGGTAGGGTTAATTGTCCTAGTCTTAGTAAGCCATTAGCTCTTAAAGTATGGAGCTCGCCAGAGGTAGTTTGCTGTAGGGCCAGTGGCGTATTTAGGTTTTGTGCTGCCCTTGCACTCAAAATTCTGTTGCCCCCCCCCCCCCCCCAAAAAAAAGGTTTTAGGCCTTTTTCCCCTTCATGTTCATTTTTATTTTTTCATAAAAATTCAAAAGAAAACAGAATTTATGCTTACCTGATAAATTACTTTCTCTTGCGGTGTATCCAATCCTTTACTTGTGGGATATTGTCATTCCCCACAGGAAGTGGCAAAGAGAGCACACAGCAGAGCTGTCCATATAGCTCCCCCTCTAGCTCCGCCCCCCAGTCATTCGACCGAAGGTTAGGAGAAAAAGGAGAAACCATAGGGTGCTGTGGTGACTGTAGTTTAAACAAAAAAATTATTTACCTGACTTAATTGCCAGGGCGGGCCATGGACTGGATACACCGCAAGAGAAAGTAATTTATCAGGTATGCATAAATTCTGTTTTCTCTTGCAAGGTGTATCCAGTCCACGGCTTCATCCTTTACTTGTGGGATACCAATACCAAAGCTTTAGGACACGGATGAAGGGAGGGAACAAGACAGGTACCTTAAACGGAAGGGACCACTGCTTGCAAAACCTTTCGCCCAAAAATAGCCTCCGAAGAAGCAAAAGTATCGAATTTGTAAAATTTGGCAAAAGTATGCAGTGAAGACCAAGTCGCTGCCTTACAAATCTGTTCAACAGAAGCCTCATTCTTGAAAGCCCATGTGGAAGCCACAGCTCTGGTAGAATGAGCAGTAATTCGTTCAGGAGGCTGCTGGCCAGCAGTCTCGTGAGCCAACCTGATGATGCTTTTCAGCCAGAAGGAAAGAGAGGTAGCAGTCGCTTTCTGACCTCTCCTCTTACCAGAAAAAATGACAAATAAGGATGATGTTTGTCTGAAGTCTTTAGTTGCTTGTAAATAGAATTTTAAAGCACGAACCACATCAAGATTGTGTAGCAGGCGTTCCTTCTTTGAAGATGGGTTAGGACACAGAGAAGGAACTATTATTTCCTGGTTAATATTCTTGTTAGAAACAACCTTAGGAAGAAAACCAGGTTTGGTACGCAAAACAACCTTATCTGCATGAAACACCAGGTAAGGTGAATCACACTGTAAAGCAGACAATTCTGAAACTCTTTGAGCAGAAGATATAGCTACCAAAAACAGAACTTTCCAAGATAATAACTTAAAGGGACACTGTACCCAAAATATTTCTTTCGTGATTCAGAATGAGCATGAAATTTTAAGCAACTTTCTAATTTACTCCTATTATCAATTTTTCTTCATTCTCTTGCTATCATTATTTGAAAAAGAAGGCATCTAAGCTTTTTTTTGGTTTCAGTACTCTGGACAGCACTTTTTTATTGGTTGATGAATTTATCCACCAATCAGCATGGACAACCCAGGTTGTTCACCAAAAATGGGCCGGCATTTAAACTTACATTCTTGCATTTCAAATAAAGATACCAAGAGAATGAAGACAATTTGATAATAGGAGTAAATTAGAAAGTTGCTTAAAATGTCATGCTCAATCTGAATCACGAAAGAAAATTTTTGGGTACAGTGTCCCTTTAATATCTATGGAATGTAAAGGTTCAAACAGAACCCCTTGAAGAACTGAAAGAACTAGATTAAGACTCCATGGCGGAGCCACAGGTTTATAAACAAGCTTGATTCTGACTAGAGCCTGAGCAAACGCTTGAACGTCTGGTACCTCTGCCAGACGCTTGTGTAAGAGAATAGACAGAACAGATATCTGTCCCTTTAAGGAACTAGCTGACAATCCTTTCTCCAATCCTTCTTGGAGAAAAGACAATATTCTGGGAATCCTAATCTTACTCCATGAGTAACCCTTGGATTCACACCAACAAAGATATTTTCGCCATATCTTATGGTAGATTTTCCTAGTGACAGGCTTTCTAGCCTGAATCAGAGTATCTATAACTGACTCAGAGAAACCACGCTTTCAATCTCCAAGCAGTCAGACGCAGAGAAACTAGATTTGGATGCTTGAATGGACCCTGTATTAGAAGATCCTGCCTCATTGGCAGTGTCCATGGTGGAACAGATGACATGTCCACTAGGTCTGCATACCAAGTCCTGCGTGGCCACGCAGGCGCTATCAGAATTACCGAAGCCTTCTCCTGCTTGATTCTGGTGACCAGACGAGGGAGAAGAGGAAACGGTGGAAAGACATAAGCCAGATTGAAGGACCAAGGCGCTGCTAGAGCATCTATCAATACCGCCTTGGGGTCCCTGGACCTGGATCCGTAGAGAGGAAGTTTGGTGTTCTGACGGGACGCCATCAGATCCAATTCTGGAGTGCCCCATAGCTGAGTCAGCTGAGCAAAAACCTCCGGGTGGAGTTCCCACTCCCCCAGGTGAAAAGTCTGACGACTTAGAAAATCCGCTTCCCAGTTGTCCACTCCTGGGATGTGAATTGCTGAGAGATGGCAGGAGTGATCCTCCGCCCACCTGATTATTTTGGAGACTTCCTTTATCGCTAAGGAACTCTTCGTTCCCCCCTGATGATTGATGTAAGCTACAGTCGTGATGTTGTCCGACTAAAATCTGATGAATTTGGCCGCAGCAAGTTGAAGCCATGCCTGAAGCGCATTGAATATCGCTCTCTGTTCCAAAATGTTTATCAGGAGAAAAGATTCTTCCCGAGACCATAAGCCCTGAGCTTTCAGGGAGTCCCAGACTGCACCCCAGCCTAACAGACTGGCATCGGTCGTTACAATGATCCATTCGGGTCTGCGGAAACATGTTCCCTGAGACAGATGATCCTGAGACAACCACCAGAGAAGAGAGTCTCTGGTCCCCTGGTCCAATTGTATCTGAGGAGACAAGTCTGCGTAATCCCCATTCCACTGTTTGAGCATGCACAGTTGCAGTGGTCTGAGATGTATTCGAGCAAAATGGACTATGTCCATTGCCGCTACCATTAATCCGATTGCCTCCATGCACTGAGCTATAGATGGCTGAGGAGTGGAATGAAGTACTCGGCAAGTAGCTAAAAGCTTTAACTTTCTGACCTCCGTCAGAAATATCTTCATTTCTACCGAATCTATTAGTGTTCCCAGGAAGGGAACCCTTGTGAACGGGCAGAGAACTCTTTTCGATGTTCACCTTCCACCTGCGAGACCTTAGAAAGGCCAGTACAATCTCCGTGTGAGCCTTGGCTCTGGGAAAAGACGACACCTGAATTAGGATGTCGTCTAGATAAGGCGCTACTGCTATGCCTTGCGGTCTTAGCACCGCCAGAAGGGAACCTAGCACCTTTGTAAAAATTCTGGGAGCAGTGGCCAAACCGAAAGGAAGAGCCACGAACTGGTAATGCTTGTCCAGAAAAGCGAACCTGAGAAACTGGTGATGATCTTTGTGGATAGGGATATGTAGGTACGCATCCTTTAAATCCACGGTAGTCATATATTGACCTTCCTGGATCATTGGTAAGATTGTTTGAATGGTCTCCATCTTGAATGATGGGACTCTGAGGAATTTGTTTAGAATTTTTAGATCCAGGATTGGTCTGAAAGTTCCCTCTTTTTTGGGAACTACAAACAGGTTTGAGTAAAAGCCCGTTCCTTGTTCTGCAATTGGAACTGGACATATCACTCCCATCGTGAGTAGATCTTCTACACAGCGTAAGAACGCCTCTTTCTTTGTCTGGTCTGAAGACAGACGAGAAATGTGAAACCTTCCCCTTGGATGGGAGTCCTTGAATTCTAGAAGATATCCCTGGGTAACAATCTCTACTGCCCAGGGATCGTGAACATCTCTTGCCCAACTCTGAGCGAAGAGAGAGAGTCTGCCCCCTACCAGATCCGGTCCAGGATCGGGGGCTACCCCTTCATGCTGTCTTGGTAGCAGCTGCAGGCTTTTTGGCCTGTTTACCCTTGTTCCAGCCCTGGTAAGGCTTCCAGGTTGCCTTGGGCTGTGAAGCGTTACCCTCTTGCTTTGCAGCTGTAGAGGCTGAAGCCGGACCGCTCCTGAAGTTACGAAAGCAACGAAAATTAGCTTTGTTTCTTGCCTTAAAGGGCTTGTCCTGAGGGAGAGCATGGCCCTTTCCCCCGGTGATTTCTGAAATAATCTCTTTCAATTCTGGCCCGAAAAGGGTCTTCCCCTTGAAAGGGATATTTAATAATTTAGATTTTGACGACACATCGGCCGACCATGACTTGAGCCAAAGCGCTCTGCGCGCCATAATGGCGAAACCTGAATTTTTTGCCGCTAACTTAGCTAATTGCAAGGCGGCATCTGTGATAAAAGAATTAGCCAGCTTTAGAGCCTTAATTCTATCCATAATTTTGTCGTATGAGGTCTCCGTCTGGAGCGACTCCTCCAGCGCCTCAAACCAGAAAGCCGCTGCAGTAGTTACAGGAATAATGCAGGCAATAGGTTGGAGAAGGAAACCTTGTTGAACAAAAATTTTCTTAAGTAAACCTTCTAATTTTTTATCCATCGGATCTTTAAAAGCACAACTGTCTTCAATTGGTATGGTTGTGCGCTTAGCAAGAGAAGAAACAGCCCCCTCAACCTTAGGGACCGTCTCCCACAAGTCCCGCCTGGGGTCAGTTATGGGGAACATTTTCTTAAAAATAGGGGGGGGGGACAAAAGTGACACCTGGTCTATCCCACTCCCTAGTAACAATATCCGCAACCCTTTTAGGGATCGGAAACGCATCAGTGTATACAGGGACCTCTAGGTACTTGTCCATTTTACACAATTTCTCTGGGACCACCATAGGATCACAATCATCCAGAGTGGCTAACACCTCCCTGAGCAATACGCGGAGGAGCTCCAGTTTAAATTTAAACGCTAATGAATCTGATTCTGCCCGCTGAGAAACCTTTCCTGAGTCAGAAATTTCTCCTTCAGACATCAAATCCCTCACCGCCACTTCAGAGTGTTGTGAGGGTACATCAGATAAACCTCCCAAAGCTTCTGATTGCTCATAATCTGTTCTTAAAACAGAGCTATCTCGCTTTGTAGGAAAAACTGGCAGTTTGGATAGAAATGTTGCAAGGGAATTATCCATGACTGTCGCTAATTGTTGTAATGTAATAGGGGCCAATGCACTAGAGGTACTAGGCATCGCTTGCGCTGGCGTAACTGGTGGCGACACATGGGGAGAGGAAGGCGGACTATCCTCGTTACCTTCCGTCAAAGAATCATCTAGGGCTACATTTTTAAGTGACACAATATGATCTTTAAAGTGTATAGACACATTAGTGCCCTTGGAACACAATTTTAGAGGGGGTTCCACCATGGCTTCTAAACACATAGAGCAAGGCCTTAGTGTCAGACATGTTTAACAGACTAGTATTATTCACAAGCAGGCTTGGAAATACTTTATTCAAATAAAATTTACAATTTGAAAAAAACGTTACTGTGCCTTTAAGAAATAAAAAGCGCACACAATTTTACCAAACCGTGAAAAATGATCCAATCTTTCTGAAATTTTTACCGTATGAGCCTAAGCCTTTGAAATGATTGCACAACAATTTTCAGCCCGATTAACCCAATGCCCACATTTTCAGCCCTTAATGCCCAAACGGAGCAACCTAAAGCTGATAACCGGTTAATAAACTACAGCACCTTGCCACAGCTTACTGCTGTGGCCCTACCTGCCCTTGGGGATTAGTTTTGTGGAAAACAAGCTTCTTTGAAGTCCTCAAGCAGTTTTGGACCCTCCACGTGAAGCTGCATGAACTGTCTGCAAATATTAACTGCACAACTGAGGCGCGAAAATTAGGCCCCCTCCCCCTCCACTCCGGAGTTGTGGGGCCTTCAAAATCCCAAATAGGTGACTAAACATATGCCATGTGGAAGATAACCCCATAATAACACACCAAAGTGCTTAAAAAGTGTCTATAACGAGTATTTTTTCCAATTAAATAATCGATTGCCCTGTAACAGTGTCCACCAGCCTATTGAGCCCTGTTAAGTAAGCCTTCACTTCTATACTGAGTCTCAGAACATGGCTTACCTTCCCCACATGGGGATTCTTGTCAGTCTTCTAGCATTAACTGAGTCTTGTCTAGAAAAAGATGACTGAACATACCTTATTGCAGTTAAGCCTGCAAACTGTTCCCCCCAACTGAAGTTTTCTGGTACTCCTCAGTCCTGTGTGGGAACAGCAGTGGATTTTAGTTACAACATGCTAAAATAATTTTCCTCTCAGCAGAATTCTTCATCACATTTCTGCTATAGAGTAAATAGCACAAACCGGTACAATTTAACAAACTCTTGATTGAAGATATAAAACTACAAATCTAACACCACATTCACTTTACCCTTCCGTAGAGTGGCCCTGCTGTCAGAGCCGGCAAAGAGAATGACTAGGGGGCGGAGCTAGAGGGGGAGCTATATGGACAGCTCTGCTGTGTGCTCTCTTTGCCACTTCCTGTGGGGAATGAGAATATCCCAAAAGTAAAGGATGAAGCCGTGGACTGGATACACCTTGCAAGAGAAAATGGGCTAGCAAAACACTTGCATACAGATGGGTTGAATTTCATGCATCTCATACCATTTTCTGCCTGAGAGAAGGAAGAGAAAATAAGGGGAGGGGAGAAAAGGGAGGGAAAGAAAAGAAGGAAGGGAGGGAGAGAGAGAAAGAGAAAAGTGGGAAGGGAGAGGAGAAAAGGGGGAGGGAAAGAAGGGAGGGAGAGAAAATGAGTGAAAGAAGGGAGCAAGGGAGGGAGTTGAGAGAAACTTTTTAAGTGTCCATTTACTATTTACTCCGTGGGTTCATGAATGCAGAGAAAGCCAGCTATTAGAGTTTATGATTAGACATCACATGAATGCAGAGAAAGCTAGCTATTAGAGTTATGATTAGACAACACAAGCTGATCTAAGCAGTGCACAGACACATCCAGTCTGTTAGTTACTAAGACCTGCAATAAGTTCTGCGCTCACAGACCCACCACAGCAGACAAGGGGAGGCGCCATATCGGCACAAAGTCTTCTACTCCAGCCTCACCTTGTAAGCATATCCTGGGCAAGTTTCTCAGCAAGAACGCTTCGACTTCTCTAAATAAAGGAGCACTGCCTGTGAAGAGCGACCTTAATCAGCGCACATGCCTTGTCTTCTCTGTAAAAGCCTGCACTTTATTGCTCACTGTACTGTGTTCTGGCTTTTAGAGAGAGGATAGGGCAGATGTGCTGCCCCTCCCAAATCTGCTGCCCTATTCACCGGCCTTGTTGGCGTAGGTCATAATACGCCCCTGTGTAGGGTTCATTACCCTGGTGCATTAGGGGCTGGAGCCGTCCCGTCATTTAAGAAAAAAAATTATGATCTCCGAGTAGCGGGAGGTAAAGGCCCAACAATTTCAGTGTACAGAGTCCGGAAGGGTGACAGTCGATCTAATGGGCAGGGATGACGTCCCCCGCCCCGCAGGTCTGCTAGCTGAAGATTACCAGGGCATCTGTACTCAAGCTTGTGGGCAGGGTCCTTGCTAGGACCCTTCCTCCTATCCAATCAAAAGGCCTCCCTTTAAGGGTTGTGACCTCTGGCTATATGGGGTTAGTTCTTAGGACCCTGCTAAGCCAAGTTTAAAGGTTAATAAAATTTGTTATTACAAATAAATGCGACCATCATAAGGTTTTATTCCCAGCTCTTTGTGTAGTGTGTTTATTCAAAGATCTGAAGGGGGGTTATGTATTATAAATGTTCTATGGTTGGTTAAGGTTCAGAGTGACGACATGAGGGATCAGCACTTATGAATTTACAGTGAAACTTACTTTACATATCTATTATTTGAACTGTTACTACCCAGAAACCATTTTTAGTTTTAGTGAATGCACAATATATGTTGTGCAAACATGATTTAAATATACGTACCTTTCCCAATGCCGACATACCAATTTACAGGCAATGCGGGTGGATTTTTGCTCAGACAGCATCAGCGATCCCTACTGTTTCCAATAGAAGGAACATCGCCGCTTGTCAGGACAGAGTGGTCAGCGCACTTTTTTTAAAAAAATATCAAGGATGCACGGATTGTGAAACTGGAGTGGGTTTGACAATCCTTTTAACATTGCGGTGTAAGAGCCAGGTGATCTAAACTTCGCCAGATCAGATGTGGTTGTTCTCCCGACCCTCGCAGGGGCTGCCATATTGGAATTATTTTAAAAAAGGGGCAGCCCTGCCAGTGGTGAGATGTCTTCTATTGAAAGTAATAGAGCTTGCTGGAAAGGGAAACTTTGCTGTGTAGGGCGAAGTTAGAAGTGAGCATTGGGCGCACTTCAAAAATTAAATCTTGCAGCCAATATAAATCACATTACGCTGTTTTTTGTGTATAGCATCTTACAATTGCCTATATTTTCGTATACATGTGTTTGTCTGTTAAGGTTATAAGTACTTTTAGTGTTTTGAGAAAAGCTTGCCACATTCTAGTTTGAGAGAAAAATAAAACCTGTGAGATCTGTAGTGCAAAAGTCTTTACAGAATTACTCTGGGATTAGTGAGACAATTTTATATACGCCCATGAAATTTTCAGCCTATTTTACGAAAAAACAACAGTTACGCTTTGTATTTCTAAGTGATTTTAGCACATCTATGGTACTTGAATTATGATTTGCACTGTGAATTTTTAATATGATTTATTCCTGTGTAATTTACATACAAATTTTACGTTTATGATAAAATACGATTTTTGGTGAACAATTTTGCTACAATTTTTTTCTGCGTGTTTTTGCGTGAATGGTTCAAATTTTCATTAAGAATTTTATTGTGCACTTTTGTAATGTCTGCATCTCCTCCCCATACAAAAATGCCCCTTAGCGAGACACCCTGTTGCCTTTAGATCATTCCACCAGGGAAATAGAATTACTAGCGAGCATTCTTCATTAATCTCGCCAGCCCAGACACCTTTAGATAATCTGGCCCTTAGTCACACACATACTGTCGTGATTGTCACTATTAGTACTGGCGTCTTCATAACTGGCCTTTAAAATAGATTGCGCCATCAAGTTTAAAAGTAATCTAGTGCATTTTGTTTCCATTCTAACCCTGCTTAACCATCTGTATGCCAACACATCTTAAACTTAGTGCGCCCATGGATATTCACTCCAGGACTGCAAATAGGTATAGGTCAACTCCTATTGCGCCTCAGGACCCATAACATCCCACACTTAGTGCGCCCATGGATACTCACTCCAGGACTGCAAATAGGTATAGAGCGACTCCTACTGCACCTCAGAACCCAAACACATCCCACACTTAGCGTGCCCATGTAGACTCACTCCAGGACTGCAGGTAGGTATAGAGCGACTCCTACTGTACCTCAGGACCCAAACACATCCCACACTTAGCGTGCCCATATAGACTCACTCCAGGACTGTAGGTAGGTATAGAGCGACTCCTACTGTACCTCAGGACCCAAACACATCCCACACTTAGCGTGCCCATGTAGACTCACTCCAGGACTGCAAATAGGTATAGAGCGACTCCCACTGCACCTCAGGACCCAAACACATTCCACACTTAGCGTGCCCATGTAGACTCACTCCAGGACTGCAGGTAGGTATAGTGCAGCTCCTACTGTACCTCAGGGCCCATAACATCCCACACTTAGTGCATCCATGGATACTCACTCCAGGACTGCAAATAGGTATAGAGCGACTCCTACTGCACCTCAGGACCCAAACACATCCCACACTTAGCGTGCCCATGTAGACTCACTCCAGGACTGCAGGTAGGTATAGAGCGACTCCTACTGTACCTCAGGACCCATAACATCCCACACTTAGCGTGCCCATGTATACTCACTCCAGGAATGCAGGTAGGTATAGAGCGACTCCTACTGTACCTCAGGACCCAAACACATCCCACACTTAGCGTGCCCATGTAGACTCACTCCAGGACTGCAGGTAGGTATAGAGCGACTCCTACTGTACCTCAGGACCCATAACATCCCACACTTAGCGTGCCCATGTAGACTCACTCCAGGACTGCAGGTAGGTATAGAGCGACTCCTACTGTACCTCAGGACCCAAACACATCCCACACTTAGCGTGCCCATGTAGACTCACTCCAGGACTGCAGGTAGGTATAGAGCGACTCCTACTGTACCTCAGGACCCAAACACATCCCACACTTAGCGTGCCCATGTAGACTCACTCCAGGACTGCAGGTAGGTATAGTGCAGCTCCTACTGTACCTCAGGGCCCATAACATCCCACACTTAGTGCATCCATGGATACTCACTCCAGGACTGCAAATAGGTATAGAGCGACTCCTACTGCACCTCAGGACCCAAACACATCCCACACTTAGCGTGCCCATGTAGACTCACTCCAGGACTGCAGGTAGGTATAGAGCGACTCCTACTGTACCTCAGGACCCATAACATCCCACACTTAGCGTGCCCATGTATACTCACTCCAGGAATGCAGGTAGGTATAGAGCGACTCCTACTGTACCTCAGGACCCAAACACATCCCACACTTAGCGTGCCCATGTAGACTCACTCCAGGACTGCAGGTAGGTATAGAGCGACTCCTACTGTACCTCAGGACCCATAACATCCCACACTTAGCGTGCCCATGTAGACTCACTCCAGGACTGCAGGTAGGTATAGAGCGACTCCTACTGTACCTCAGGACCCAAACACATCCCACACTTAGCGTGCCCATGTAGACTCACTCCAGGACTGCAGGTAGGTATAGAGCGACTCCTACTGTACCTCAGGACCCAAACACATCCCACACTTAGCGTGCCCATGTAGACTCACTCCAGGACTGCAGGTAGGTATAGAGCGACTCCTACTGTACCTCAGGACCCAAACACATCCCACACTTAGCGTGCCCATGTAGACTCACTCCAGGACTGCAGGTAGGTATAGAGCGACTCCTACTGTACCTCAGGACCCAAACACATCCCACACTTAGCGTGCCCATGTAGACTCACTCCAGGACTGCAGGTAGGTATAGAGCGACTCCTACTGTACCTCAGGACCCAAACACATCCCACACTTAGCGTGCCCATGTAGACTCATTCCAGGACTGCAGGTAGGTATAGAGCGACTCCTACTGTACCTCAGGACCCAAACACATCCCACACTTAGCGTGCCCATGTAGACTCACTCCAGGACTGCAGGTAGGTATAGAGCGACTCCTACTGTGACTTAAAGTGAAAGTCAATCCTAGCATTTGTGAAACACTAGGATTGACAACTGGAACAAATAAAGGGGACTTTCATTCATGACATATAAAATACTCCATGCAGAAGCTCCTTTATTTGTTTCAAGCCTTCACCGCACTGAGCTGCTCAGGCAGCCCACGGCAGAACAATGTTTTGCTAAGAGGTGACGTTTCCACCTCTTAGCAAATAACGTGCGGGAAATCCAGCACCACAAGGCACCAAGCCAGTTTTCCCGCACGGTTATTGACTAAGAGGTGAAAATATCACCTCTCAAGCAAAACAGCGTTCTGCCGTGGGCAGCCTGTGCAGCTTAATGAGGGCGAACGCTTGAAACAAATAAAGGAGCTTCCTGCATGAAGTATTTTATAATTCATGAATGAAAGTCCCCTTTATTTGTTCCTATGGTCAAGTCTAGCATTTCACAAACACTAGAATTGACTTTCACTTTAGGGGTTGATTTATTAAATGGCGAGCATGATTCGCTGTATCTGGTGAAATGCTTGTGCAATGCCGCCCCCTGCTAACTAGCGGCCAATCGGCTGCTAGCAGGGGCTGTCAAACATCCAGATCAGATTGGGGTAATTTCAATCCACCACCTAAAAGGTGGCGAGAAACTAAGGAGCAGCGGTCTTGCGATCGCTGCTTCTTAACTTACGTTTCAGGCGGACCTGAAATGATGGGGCTTTAATTAAAGGAGCCCTAAGACTCAACACACCACAAACTTAGCTCGCTCATAGACACTCACTCCTGGACTGCAGGTAAGAATGGCACCGTTTTTACAGCACCTCAGGGTCTGACAGATCCAGTTATTTGTGTGTTCATTTTTTTTCTAATAAATCCAGCTCCAGAAATTTGTATGCTGAACATAGCAGCCATTTTTCATCATTAGTTTATGTAACAAATAACAAAATTTACTAACAATGTGTAAAAATAACTGAAATTCATGTAAATGAAGAAGAAGAATTCACTACCAGTTTTATTTGCCAACACCCTGGAATTCATCTATAGCAATCGGATGCTATACTGTGTCTGGTGACTTGTATGATTGTAAAGGTTCAGAATCTAGAAGACCTACCTTATCTGTGATTCACTCCATTTTATTAAATACAATCAATGTGATAATTTGTATTCAAAGGATATAAATAAATGTGCGACTATAGAGTCCCAAATTGTAGAGATGTTGCTTAAAGATAATAGTGAAGTCCTGTAATACAGCTTTAACCCTTTGAGTGCTAAGCACTTTCCCACCTGGATACTAAGGTGATTTAAGTTTTTTATTTTATTTATTTTTTTCAGATCCCCAAGACTTACACCCTTGGAAAGGATAGGCGATTACCTTTCCAATGGTCTTGGGGGTCTGTAGCTGCTTAGATGCCTGAAATACAGGTGTCTAAGCAGCATGCCCACTTTTCCTATACTTTTTATTGTAATTTGTTAATAAAGTTGTGCGGTGACGTAATCACGTCATTGTGCGTGACGTCACCGCGCAAAACGTGAAGCCCCGGCAATGCCTATCACTATGCAGGCAAGATCGCCGTAGGAGCGGGTGGGAGCCCCCAGATCTCCCTCAAGGTGGGAGAGTGCTAGCGACGGCTCTGAGCCGTCGTTAGCACCAGAGTGGGAAACTCTGCAATGGCTCAGAGCCGTCGTTAGCACTCAAGGGGTTAAATGAAATGCTTATACTGGCTGTATTCACAGATTTAAGAGCTTATAGCCAAACTCTGGATATAAAGGCTCATTGAGATTATTCAATGGAGACAAAGAAGTGGAACCTTGGCTTGCTTCAATAATAACTTTTATTAATAACTGTGTACAACAACCAGGCTTTTTATTTAGGGATCAAACCATAGCAAGAGCCTCCGCATACACAGACCGTTACTACAAACAATGGAGACGATTTATCAAGCAGTCAATGCTGCTTATTGCCGTAATAATGAGTTAAGAAGCAGCGGTCATAAGATCACTGCTCCTTAACTTGTCTGCCACCTCTGAGGCGACGGACAGCAATCTTTCCAATCCGAATGATTGTCACCCCCTGCTAGCGGCCGATTGACCGTGAATGTGCAGGTGACAGCATTGCACAAGCGTTTCACTAGAAATGCTTGTGCAATGATAAATGCAGACAGCGTCTGCTGTCGGCATTTATCGATGTGGGGTGGACATGATGCCGTACATTGATAAATTGGCCCCAATGTCTCTAAGTTGCGGTGTAACGGCTCAGAAGGTAAGTCCCCGCCTTTTCCGTGATGTCACAATGTTACTGCTGTGTTGTTTAGGATAGTTACCTGCTTGCTTTGTCACTTCCTGTGCCAGACTGCTCATACTCTGCAGCCCAGCCCACCTTGTGTGCCATTTTATTGTGTTCAATAAATCATGTTGTATCTAATATAAACACTTTAACTCTATAGTCATGCTGGTAGGTTAATGCAGGTATACTTGCACATCAGACCTTTTCCATCCCATTATAGCCATATGAAACACATATCACTTTAAAACCAATGGGCAGTTGTTACACTAGCTACTGTATTTATATTGTGTAGATATAGACGATAAAGACACACCTGCTCAATCCAACTAAAAGTGTCAAGATTTTATTTAACAAATTGTTAAAAACCCTATGAGTGTATTGCCTTCAACGTGCTCTTTTTACTATAAATATTATCTGTGCACCACTTTTATCCTGTGCTTCGTGACGTCTTATGATTGCTAGGACGCTATAGTACTCAATGCATTATGACTCCTGTGCTGTGGCTCCCTGTGGATTTTGCACTGTGCCCTTCTATATAGCGTTGTGCATTCTCTTCTCTGAGATTTCTTGTCTTTTTCTGCGCTCTGACTTCCTGTGCTCCATTCTATGAAGCTTTCTAATTCTTTTTTTTTTCCCACGCTTCCATTATATCTGTCAAAGGCTGCAAACTCTTCTCCATTTTAAAAAGACTCTTCAAAGCCAAAATAACAAAGACACTTCCAGCATCCTTTGCTCTTCTGAAGTTGTTGGCCAGTTATCTTGTCAACAGCAACTTTAATTACAAGGCAGAGACCGTCGGATAATGTTAACAACTGAATGGGGGAGGAGAAGGGCAAATAAAAACTGATGATCTATTCCATTCCAAAGGTATTTATTGCATTAATCTAAGCCTAATTACCCTAGAGTGACCTTATAAAATGGTGTCTCAGCACTACAATGCCCCTTGGTGCTTTCACGGTCGCACAGAGAGTGTATCTTGTTGAAAAAGATCATTAGCGCATGCCCTATTGCCCTATTGCCCTGTCAAATCACAGAGGTATGTTGCAGTGACAGGATTCAGATGAGATAGGAACTATTTTATGTATGTTCTGCTCGAACTTGAGAAGAACTGGTTCACAATGTAATCAGCTAATTAAATTATAACTGTCAAGTCCAGATCTCCTAATGACTAAAGGTCCCTTCCAATACACCACAAGAGCCATGGAAAAAGATTTAAAGGACCAGTCAACACATTAGATTTGCATAATCAACAAATGCAAGATAACAAGACAATGCAATAGCACATAGTCTGAACTTCAAATGAGTAGTAGATTTTTTTATAACAAATTTCAAAGTTATGTATATTTCCACTCCTCTTGTACCATGTGATAGCAATCAGCCAATCACAAATGCATATACGTATAGTCTGTGAATTCTTGCACAAGCTCAGTAGGATCTGGTGACTCAAAAATTGTAAATATAAAAGACTGTGCACATTTTTTTTAATGGAATTAAATTGGAAAGTTGTTTAAAATTACATGCTGTATCTGAATCATGAAAATTTAATTTAACCTGAGTGTCCCTTTAATGCAACCCCAGGTGTCATTTGTTTTTGCTTTTTGCTAAAGGGATATCAAACCCATTTTTTTTTGTGATTCAGACAGAACATACAATTTTTAAACAGTTTCAATTTTACTTCTATTATCAAATTTGCTTTGTTCCCATGATATTAATTGTTGAAGAGATACCTAGGTAGGCGTCTGGAACACTACATGGCAGGAAATAGCGCTGCCATCTAGTGTTACTGCAAATGGATATCTTTCTTGCAAAACCGCTGCCATATAGTGCTCCAGAAATGTGCACACTATTGAGCTTACCTATCTGCTTTTCAACAAACGATACCAAGAGAATGAAGATCATAGACGTAAATTAGAAAGTTGTTTAAAATTATATGCTCAATCATGAAAGACAAATTCTGGGTTTCCTACCTCTTTAAGAATCTCCAATGCATTAGAAGAGCTGTTGTTTGAATGAGTAATATTAATTAAATGATGAATGTATGGAGGTAAAAGGAAACCTGGTTAAACTACAAGAAACAGGCTTTTCATAGTCATTTCAAAAGGGTTTTTACAGGATTTACAGACCATGGACCAGTGGCGCGCCAACTGTGGCGCGTGTCGGAGGTAACGTGCGTATTACAAGTTGAAAATAAACAGGTTCGCACAAGCGCAATTTAATGTTACGCGCGTCGGGTTAGCCTTCAGAGCTCCGGTTAATTGTTATGCAAGTCAAAAAAGTTGTACAAAACACTTCACAAATACATTAATAAGTACTTTTACACTCATAATAACACCATCTAATAAAAAGTATTTAAAAAAAATATTGCATTCAAAAGTGATAGGGGCTCAAAGATATGAGGACTCTGGCTGCAAAGGGCTTTTACACACACACACACATATATATATATATATATATATATATATATATATATATACAGTGAGGCCTCGGTTTACGAATTTAATTCGTTCTCCGGGTCGTTTCGTATTGCGAAAAATTCGTAAACCGAAACACGGTTTCCCATAGGAATGCATTGAAAATCAATTAATGCGTTCCGGAGGGCCGAAAAAATTCAAGTAAAGTGTCCAAAAAAGGCTCCAAAAGGCTTAACAACTTGCTGCAAATGGCTCCAATGTCTCCAAAAGGCTCCACAACTTGCTGCAAATGGCTCCAAAAGGCTCAACAACTTGCTGCAAAATGGCTCCAAAACCTCTCCAACACCTCTACACTGGTACCCAAACTTCATTAATTCAATCATACTTGAGTATGCAGGGGGCACAGGGGCCACTGGTTTCGTATTGCGAAAAATATTCGTAAACCGAGGGGGGCAAACCGGCATTTTGACCGGCATTTTGTTTCGTATTGCGAAAAAAATTCGTAAACCGAGTCAAATTTTCTTCAAATTTCGATTTCGTAAACCGAAATTTCGTATACCGAGTCGTGCGTAAACCGGGGCCTCACTGTATATATATATATATAGATAGCCTTTTTTGTGGGGCTACTCACCGGTACTGAGTACCCCCACCTCTCAAAACTCAAAAGAGGTAATATTTGTAATCACCATTTAAATACTGTAGTTTTCCCAAGAGGGGGCTGCAAAATACATCAAACTTTGTAAATAATCTTTGCTTTTTTCAAAGTTACTGACCAGAATATATCAATCAATAATCAATGAGTACAGGCACCTTTTCATTTACAAAAGAGGTGGAAAAAAAATATCACTACTAGCCCAGAGGGAAAAAGTTACTAGTCCACGCAATGTAAAAGATACGAAAAAATCAAAATTTCTAAGTAGTCTGCTGCAAAGTCATCCGGGACTAGTGGACCACTGGAAATTTCAAGCCCTGTAAATATATATATATATATATATATATATATATATATATGTGTGTACAGATGTATTTATGAGTTTTACTGTATATTTACTGTACATATTTCACATTCCAATGTTCTTCACTTACAGGATAACGTAATATATATATATATATATATATATATATATATATATACACGTTTTGCCAATTGTGTTTCTCTAAGTAAATCTTAACATGGTCGGGTGAAAACTTACGGCTAGATTACGAGTTTGGCGTTAGCCTTAAAAAGCAGCGCTAAGGGGTCCTAACGCTGCTTTTTAACGCCCGCTGTTATTACAAGTTTGGCAGGTACAGGTGTACCGCTCACTTTTCTTCTGCGACTTTTCCATACCGCAAATACCCTTACGTCAATTGCGTATCCATCTTTTTAATGGGATTTTCCTAACGCTGGTATTACAAGTCTTGGAAGAAGTGAGCGGTACAGCCTCTACCTTCAAGACTCCTACCGCATATAAAAGTCAGTAGAAGAGTTTTATGGGCTAACGCCGGAACATAAAGCTCTTAACTAAAGTGCTAAAAAGTACACTTACAGCCATAAACTACCTATTAACCCCTAAACCGAGGCCCCCCTACATCGCAAACACTATAATAAAATTATTTAACCCCTAATCTGCCGACCGGACATCTCCGCCACCTACATTATACCTATGAACCCCTAATCTGCTGCCCCTAACATCGTCGACATCTACATTATATTTATTAACCCCTAATCTGCCGCCCCCAACGTCGCCGCCACCTACCTACAATTATTAGCCCCTAATCTGCCACCCCCAACGTCGCCGCTACTATATTAAATGTATTAACCCCTAAACCTAAGTCTAACCCTAACTTAAATCTATTTTTACTAAATCTAAATAAAATTACTATAATTCAATAAATTATTCCTATTTAAAACTAAATACTTACCTATAAAATTAACCCTAATATAGCTACAATATAACTAATAGTTACATTTTAGCTATTTTAGGATTTATTTTTATTTTACAGGCAAGTTTATATTTATTTTAACTAGGCACAATAGTTATTAAATAGTTATAAACTATTTAATAACTACCTAGCTAAAATAAATACAAAAGTATCTGTAAAATAAACCCTAACCTAAGTTACAATTACACCTAACACTACTCTATAATTAAATTAATTACCTAAACTACCTACAATTACATTCAATTAAATTAAATAAACTAAATTACGGAAAAAACCCCCCCACTAAATTACAGAAAATAAAAAAGAAATTACAATATTTTAAACTAATTACACCTAATCTAATCCCCCTAATAAAATAAAAAAGCAACCCAAAATAATAAAATTCCCTACCCTACACTAAATTACAAATAGCCCTTAAAAGGGCCTTTTGCGGGGCATTGCCCCAAAGTAATCAGGTCTTTTACCAGCTCTTAAAAGGGCTTTTTGCGGGGCATTGCCCCAAAGTAATCAGCTATTTTACCTGTAAAAAAAGAAATACAATACCCCCCCAACATTACAACCCACCACCCACACACCCCTACTCTAAAACCCACCTAATCCCCCTTAAAAAACCTAACACTACTACATTGAAGATCACCCTACCTTGAGCCGTTTTCACCCAGCCGGGCACCAGTGGTCATCCGATGGGGCAGAAGAGGACATCCGGACCGGCAGAAGTCTTCATCCAATCCGGGCAGAAGAGACATCTTCATCCAAGCGGCATCTTCTATCTTCATCCATCCGACGATGAATTGACCTCGCATTTTATTGGCTGATCCAATCAGCCAATCGGATTGAACAGATTTTTCCTACCTTAATTCCTATTGGCTGATAGAATCCTATCAGCCAATCAAAATTTGAGGAACGCCATCTTCGATGACGTCATTTAAAGGACCAGCCATTCATCGGGTAGTCGTCGGCCTAGAAGGATGTTCCGCGCCGGAGGTCTTCAAGATGGAGCCGTTCCTCGTCGGATGGATGAAGATCCATCTTGCCGCTTGGATGAAGATGTCTGCCGGTCTGGATGTCCTCTTTTGCCCGGATAGGATGAAGACTTCTGCCGGTCCGGATGTCCTCTTCTGCCCCATCGGATGACCACTGGTGCCCGGCTGGGTGAAAACGGCTCAAGGTAGGGTGATCTTCAATGGGGTAGTGTTAGGTTTTTTTTAAGGGGGGATCGGGTGGGTTTTAGAGTAGGGGTGTGTGGGTGGTGGGTTGTAAATGTTGGGGGGGTATTGAATTTCTTTTTTTTACGGTAAAAGAGCTGATTACTTTGTGGCAATGCCCCTCAAAAAGAGCTTTTAAGGGCTGGTAAAAGAGCTGATTACTTTGGGGCAATGCTCCGCAAAAGGCCCTTTTAAGGGCTATTTGTAATTTAGTGTAGGTAGGGAATTTTATTATTTTGGGGGGCTTTTTTATTTCATTAGGGGGATTAGATTAGGTGTAATTAGTTTAAAATATTGTAATTTCTTTTTTATTTTCTGTAATTTAGTGTTTTTTATTTTTCGTAATTTAGTTTATTTAATTTAATTTAATTGTAGGTAGTTTAGGTAATTCATTTCATTATAGAGTAGTGTTAGGTGTAATTGTAACTTAGGATAGGGTTTATTTTATAGGTACTTTTGTATTTATTTTAGCTAGGTAGTTATTAAATAGTTAATAACTATTTAATAACTATTGTGCCTAGTTAAAATAAATACAAACTTGCCTGTAAAATAAAAATAAATCCTAAAATAGCTACAATGTAACTATTAGTTATATTGTAGCTATCTTAGGGTTTATTTTATAGGTAAGTATTTAGTTTTAAATAGGAATAATTTATTTAATTATAGTAATTTTATTTAGATTTATTAAAAATAGATTTAAGTTAGGGGGTGTTAGGGTTAGACTTAGGTTTAGAGGTTAATACATTTAATATAGTAGCGGCGACGTTGGCGGCGGAAGATTAGGGGTTAATAAATTTAATATAGTTGCAGCGACGTTGGGGGGGGCAGATTAGGGTTTAATAACTATAATGTAGGTGTCGGCGATGTTAGGGGCAGCAGATTAGGGTTTCATAGGTATAATGTAGGTGGGGCCGGTGTCCGGAGCGGCAGATTAGGGGTTAATAATATAATGCAGGTGGCGAGGATGTCGGGGCGGCAGATTAGGGGTTAATAAGTGTAAGGTTAGGGGTGTTTAGACTCAGGGTTCATGTTAGGGTGTTAGGTGTAGACTTAGAAAGTATTTTCCCATAGGAAACAATGGGGCTGCGTTAGGAGCTGAACGCTGCTTTTTTGCAGGTGTTAGGTTTTTTTTCAGCTGTCTCAGCCTCATTGTTTCCTATGGGGAGATCGTGCACGAGCACGTTTTAGCCAGCTTAACGCTACCGTAAGCAACGCTGGTATTACAGTGAGAAGTGGCGCTAAATTTGCTCAACGCTCACTTTTCTGTGGTTAACGCAGCCATTCAGAAAACTTGTAATACCAGCGTTGTTAAAAGTGAGCGCTGGAAAAAAAAGGCTCGTTAGCAACGCAAGTTTTTACCGACAAAACTCGTAATCTAGCCGTTAGTATTCTTAAGGCGTGTTATTTAAATATTACGTATAAAATATTACTAAAAATTATTAAACATACTGTAAAATATCCTATACTATAAAAGGCCAAGTGTGTTTGTCCGAAGCTGTCATGCGCAGTAGAGACAGCACGCGGACAAACACACTGGCCTAAGTCCCTACCTGTTCTGCCGACTGCGCCGAGCAAAAGTGGGCGTGACCGAGCGTGAAGGGGGCGGGGCCTAACGCGAAGGCCCGTGAAGGGGGCGGAGCCTAGCGTGAAGGCCCGTGAAGAGAGCTCAAACAGCTCAAGAGAGGGTGGAGGGATGTGGGGAGAGGGGGGGAGATGTGGAGTGAGGGGGGAGATGTGGAGTGAGGGGGGAGATGTGAAGAGATGTGGAGTGAGGGGGGAGATGTGGAGTGAGGGGGGAGATGTGGAGAGAGGGGAGAGATGTGGAGAGATGTGGGGAGATGTGGAGAGAGGGGGGAGATGTGGAGAGAGGGGGGAGATGTGGAGTGAGGGAGGGGGAGATGTGGAGTGAGGGAGGGGGAGATGTGGAGAGAGGGGGGAGGAGATGTGGAGAGAGGGGGGAGATGTGGAGAGAGGGGGGAGATGTGGAGAAAGGGGAGAGATGTGGAGAGAGGGGGGAGATGTGGAGAGAGTGGGGAGAGGGGGGGAGATGTGGAGAGAGGGGGGGAGATGTGGGGAGAGAGAGAGGGGGGAGAGAGAGGGGGAGAAAGAGGGGGGAGTTAAAGGGGGAGAGAGAGAGGGGAAAGAGAGAGGGGGGAGAGGGAGAGAGAGAGACAGAGGGAGACAGAGGGAGAGAGAGAGAGAGGAGAGAGAGAGGGGGCGAGGGGAGAGAGAGAGGGGAGAGAGATAGAGAGAGAGGAGAGACACAGAGAGGGGAGAGAGAGGGGGGAGAGAGAGAGAGGGGAGAGAGAGGGGGGAGAGAGAGAGGGGGGAGAGATAGAGGGGCAAGAGAGAGAGAGGAGAGACAGAGGGGGGAGAGAGAGAGAGAGAGAGGGGGGAGAAAGAGAGAGAGAAGAGAGAGAGAGGGGAGAGAGAGAGAGGGGAGAGAGAGAGAGGGGGGAGAGAGAGAGGGGGGAGAGAGAGAGAGAGAGAGAGAGGGGGAGAGAGAGAGGGAGAGAGAAAGAGAGGGGGAGAGAGAGAGAGAGGGGGGAGAGAGAGGAGAGGGGGGGGAGAGAGGGAGGGAGAGAGGGGGAGAGAGAGAGAGGGGAGATAGAGAGAGAGAGAGAGAGAGAGAGAGGTGAGAGAGAGAGGGGAGAGAGAGAGGGGGGGGAGAGAGAGAGAGGGGGGGGAGAGAGAGAGAGAGAGAGGGGGGGAGAGAGAGGGGGGAGAGAGAGAGAGAGATAGAGGGGAGAGAGATAGAGGGGAGAGAGAGAGAGACAGAGAGAGGGGAGAGAGAAAGAGAGAGGCGAGAGAGAGGGGGGAGAGAGAGAGAGAGATAGAGGGGAGATAGAGAGAGAGAGGGGAGAGAGAGAGGGGAGAGAGGGGTGAGATAGAGAGAGGGGAGAGAGAGAGAAAGGGGGGAGAGAGAGAGAAAGGGGGGAGAGAGAGAGAGAAAGGGGGAGAGAGAGAGAGGGGAGCGAGAGAGAGAGAGAGAGAGGGGGAGATGGAGAGAGAGAGAGAGAGGGGGGGAGAGAGCGCAAAAGAGAGGGGGGAGAGAGAGAAAGCAAAAGAGAGTGGGAGGGAGAGAACGCCAGGGGTGGGACCACTGTACTGCAAAAAATGGCCCGTGTGAACGGGCTTTAGGACTAGTATAGATATATTCTATTAATTATCCTGCAAAAAAGTTTGAAAAGTGTTTTCTTGTGGATGATAATACAGTTGTTAAATTCTCTCAATACAAAGTACTGATGAAGTCTAAATTGTGAAAAGCCAATGGAAAAAACACACGATTGTTGGGATTTATAATAGTTTTTTTTTAAGGTTTGGAATATCTAGAAAATGATGCAAGACACTTTGTATATGTATTTTAATTGATTATAATAGACCCTTATGGAAGATATGTGGAAAAAACAGAATTTATGCTTACCTGATAAATTACTTTCTCCAACGGTGTGTCCGGTCCACGGCGTCATCCTTACTTGTGGGAATATCTCTTCCCCAACAGGAAATGGCAAAGAGTCCCAGCAAAGCTGGCCATATAGTCCCTCCTAGGCTCTGCCCACCCCAGTCATTCGACCGACGGACAGGAGGAAAAATATAGGAGAAACCATATGGTACCGTGGTGACTGTAGTTAGAGAAAATAATTCATCAGACCTGATTAAAAAACCAGGGCGGGCCGTGGACCGGACACACCGTTGGAGAAAGTAATTTATCAGGTAAGCATAAATTCTGTTTTCTCCAACATTGGTGTGTCCGGTCCACGGCGTCATCCTTACTTGTGGGAACCAATACCAAAGCTTTAGGACACGGATGAAGGGAGGGAGCAAATCAGGTTACCTAAACGGAAGGCACCACGGCTTGCAAAACCTTTCTCCCAAAAATAGCCTCCGAAGAAGCAAAAGTATCAAATTTGTAAAATTTGGCAAAAGTGTGCAGTGAAGACCAAGTCGCTGCCTTACATATCTGATCAACAGAAGCCTCGTTCTTGAAGGCCCATGTGGAAGCCACAGTCCTAGTGGAGTGAGCTGTGATTCTTTCAGGAGGCTGCCGTCCGGCAGTCTCGTAAGCCAATCGGATGATGCTTTTAAGCCAAAAGGAAAGAGAGGTAGAAGTCGCTTTTTGACCTCTCCTTTTACCAGAATAGACGACAAACACAGAAGATGTTTGTCTGAAATCTTTTGTAGCTTCTAAATAGAATTTTAGAGCACGGACTACGTCCAAATTGTGTAACAAACGTTCCTTCTTTGAAACTGGATTCGGACACAAAGAAGGTACAACTATCTCCTGGTTAATATTTTTGTTAGAAACAACCTTTGGAAGAAAACCAGGCTTAGTACGCAAAACCACCTTATCTGCATGGAACACCAGATAGGGCGGAGCACACTGCAGAGCAGATAACTCTGAAACTCTTGTAGCAGAAGAAATAGCAACCAAAAACAAAACTTTCCAAGATAACAACTTAATATCTATGGAATGTAGAGGTTCAAACGGAACCCCTTGAAGAACTGAAAGAACTAAATTTAAACTCCAGGGAGGAGTCAAAGGTCTGTAAACAGGCTTGATCCTAACCAGAGCCTGAACAAATGCTTGAACATCTGGCATAGCTGCCAGTCGTTTGTGTAGTAAGACAGATAAAGCAGAAATCTGTCCCTTTAGAGAACTCGCAGATAATCCTTTATCCAAACCTTCTTGCAGAAAGGAAAGAATCTTAGGAATTTTTATCTTATTCCAAGGTAATCCCTTGGATTCACACCAGCAGATATATCTTTTCCATATCTTATGGTAAATCTTTCTAGTTACCGGTTTTCTGGCCTGAACCAGAGTATCAATCACAGAATCTGAAAACCCACGCTTTGATAGAATCAAGCGTTCAATCTCCAAGCCGTCAGCTGGAGGGAGACCAGATATGGATGTTCGAATGGACCCTGAACAAGAAGGTCCCGTCTCAAAGGTAGCTTCCATGGTGGAACCGATGACATATTCACCAGGTCTGCATACCAAGTCCTGCGTGGCCACGCAGGGGCTATCAAGATCACCGAGGCCCTCTCCTGTTTGATCCTGGCTACCAGCCTGGGAATTAGAGGAAACGGTGGAAACACATAAGCTAGGTTGAAGGTCCAAGGCGCTACTAGTGCATCCACTAGAGTCGCCTTGGGATCCCTGGATCTGGACCCGTAGCAAGGAACCTTGAAGTTCTGATGAGACGCCATCAGATCCATGTCTGGAATGCCCCATAATTGAGTCAATTGGGCAAAAATCTCCGGGTGGAGTTCCCACTCCCCCGGATGGAATGTCTGACGACTCAGATAATCCGCTTCCCAGTTTTCCACACCTGGGATGTGGATCGCAGATAAATGGCAGGAGTGATTCTCCGCCCATTGTATTATTTTGGTTACTTCTTTCATCGCCAGGGAACTCCTTGTTCCCCCCTGATGATTGATATACGCAACAGTCGTCATGTTGTCTGATTGGAATCTTATGAATCTGGCCTTTGCAAGCTGAGGCCAAGCCCTGAGAGCATTGAATATCGCTCTTAGTTCCAGAATGTTTATCGGGAGAAGAGACTCTTCCCGAGACCATAGTCCCTGAGCTTTCAGGGATTCCCAGACCGCATCCCAGCCCACTAGACTGGCGTTGGTCATGACAATGACCCACTCTGGTCTGCGGAAGCTCATTCCCTGGGATAGGTGGTCCAGGGATATCCACCAACGGAGTGAATCTCTGGTCTTCTGATCTACTTGAATCACTGGAGACAAGTTTGTATAGTCCCCATTCCACTGTTTCAACATGCACAGTTGTAATGGTCTTAGATGAATTCGCGCAAAAGGAACTATGTCCATTGCTGCAACCATCAACCCTACTACTTCCATGCACTGAGCTATGGAAGAACGTGGAACAGAATGAAGAACTTGACAAGCGCTTAGAAGTTTTGACTTTCTGACATCTGTCAGAAAGATCCTCATTTTTAAGGAATCTATTATTGTTCCCAAGAAGGGAACTCTTGTTGACGGAGACAGAGAACTTTTTTCTATGTTCACCTTCCATCCGTGAGATCTGAGAAAGGCCAGAACGATGTCTGTATGAGCCTTTGAATTTGAAAGGGACGACGCTTGTATTAGAATGTCGTCCAAGTATGGTACTACTGCAATGCCCCTCGGTCTTAGAACCGCTAGAAGGGACCCGAGTACCTTTGTGAAAATCCTTGGAGCAGTGGCTAATCCGAATGGGAGGGCCACAAACTGGTAATGTTTGTCCAGAAAGGCGAACCTTAGGAACTGATGATGTTCTTTGTGGATAGGAATATGTAGGTACGCATCCTTTAGATCCACGGTAGTCATAAATTGACCTTCCTGGATAGTGGGTAGAATCGTTCGAATGGTTTCCATTTTGAACGATGGTACCCTGAGAAATTTGTTTAGGATCTTTAAATCCAGAATTGGTCTGAAGGTTCCCTCTTTTTTGGGAACCACGAACAGATTTGAGTAAAATCCCATTCCTTGTTCCGTCATTGGAACTGGGTGTATCACTCCCATCTTTAACAGGTCTTCTACACAATGTAAGAACGCCTGTCTCTTTATTTGGTTTGAGGATAAGTGAGACATGTGGAACCTTCCCCTTGGGGGTAGTTCCTTGAATTCCAGAAGATAACCCTGAGAAACTATTTCTAGCGCCCAGGGATCCTGAACATCTCTTGCCCAAGCCTGAGCAAAGAGAGAGAGTCTGCCCCCCACTAGATCCGGTCCCGGATCGGGGGCTACTCCTTCATGCTGTTTTGTTAGCGGTAGCAGGCTTCTTTGTCTGCTTACCCTTGTTCCAGCCTTGCATCGGTTTCCAGGCTGTTTTGGACTGTGAGGCATTACCCTCTTGCTTAGAGGATGCAGAATTAGAGGCCGGTCCGTTCCTGAAATTACGAAAGGAACGAAAATTAGACTTATTCTTGGCCTTGAAAGGCATGACCCTTTCCCCCAGTGATGTCTGAGATAATCTCTTTCAATTCTGGTCCAAAGAGAGTTTTACCCTTGAAGGGGATGTTAAGCAATTTTGTCTTGGATGATACATCCGCTGACCAAGACTTTAGCCAAAGCGCTCTGTGCGCCACAATTGCAAACCCTGAATTTTTCGCCGCTAATCTAGCTAATTGCAAAGCGGCATCTAAAATAAAAGAGTTAGCCAACTTAAGTGCGTGAACTCTGTCCATAATCTCCTCATATGGAGTCTCTCTACTGAGCGACTTTTCTAGTTCCTCGAACCAGAACCACGCTGCTGTAGTGACAGGAACAATGCACGAAATGGTTTGTAGAAGGTAACCTTGCTGTACAAAAATCTTTTTAAGCAAACCTTCCAATTTTTATCCATAGGATCTGTGAAAGCACAACTATCCTCGATAGGAATAGTAGTGCGCTTGTTTAGAGTAGAAACTGCCCCCTCGACCTTAGGGACTGTCTGCCATAAGTCCTTTCTGGGGTCGACCATAGGAAATAATTTCTTAAATATAGGAGGGGGAACAAAAGGTATGCCGGGCTTCTCCCACTCCTTATTCACTATGTCCGCCACCCGCTTGGGTATAGGAAAAGCGTCGGGGTGCACCGGAACCTCTAGGAACTTGTCCATCTTGCATAATTTCTCTGGAATGACCAAGTTGTCACAATCATCCAGAGTAGATAATACCTCCTTAAGCAGTGCGCGGAGATGTTCTAATTTAAATGTCACAACATCAGGTTCAGCCTGTTGAGAAATTTTTCCTGAATCTGAAATTTCCCCATCTGACAAAACCTCCCTCATGGCCCCTTCAGATTGGTGTGAGGGTATGACAGAACAATTATCATCAGCGCCCTCCTGCTCTTCGGTGTTTAAAACAGAGCAATCGCGCTTTCTCTGATATGCAGGCATTTTGGATAAAATATTTGCTATGGAGTTATCCATTACAGCCGTCAATTGTTGCATGGTAATAAGCATTGGCGCGCTAGAAGTACTAGGGCCCTCCTGCGTGGGCAAAACTGGCGTAGACACAGAAGGAGATGATGTAGAACCATGTCTACTCCCTTCATCTGAGGAATCATCTTGGCAATTTCATTATCTGTGGCAGTACTGTCCTTACTTTGTTTGGACGCTATGGCACAATTATCACACAATTTTGAAGGGGGAGACACATTGGCTTTCATACATATAGAACATAGCTTATCTGAAGGCACAGACATGTTAAACAGGCTTAAACTTGTCAAAAAGGCACAAAAACCGTTTTAAAACAAAACCGTTACTGTCTCTTTAAATTGTAAACAGAGCACACTTTATTACTGAATATGTGGAAAAAAAAATGAAGTAATTGTTCAAAATTTACCAAAATTTCACCACAGTGTCTTAAAGCATTAAAAGTATTGTACACCAATTTTCAGAGCTTTAACCCTTAAAATAACGAAACCGGAGTCGGTTACAGATTTAACCCCTATACAGTCCCAGCTACAGCCTTTGCTGTGACTTTACCAAGCCCAGAGGGGAATACGATACCAAATGACGCCTTTTAGGAACTTTTCCAACTACTTTCAGGTCCTCACACATGCATCTGCATGTCTTGCTCTCAAAAACAACTGCGCAGTAATGGCGCGAAAATGAGGCTCAGCCTACAACTGGGAAGGCCCTTCCTGACTGGAAAATGTGTCTAACATAGTTCCTGACGTTAAAAAACGTTCCCCAAGTTTATAAGTGTGAAATATCAGCATAAACATGTATAAAATGTCCAAATAAAGCAATCGATTTAGCCCATAAAAGTGTCTACCAGTTTTATAGCCCATATTAAGCCCTTTATTCTGTTTGAGACTAAGAAAATGGCTTACCGGTCCCCATGAGGGGAAATGACAGCCTTCCAGCATTACACAGTCTTGTTAGAAATATGGCTAGTCATACCTTAAGCAGAAAAGTCTGCTGACTGTTTCCTCCAACTGAAGTTACTTCATCTCAACAGTCCTATGTGGAAACAGCAATCAATTTTAGTTACTGTCTGCTAAAATCATCTTCCTCTCCCAAACAGAAATCTTCATCCTTTTCTGTTTCAGAGTAAATAGTACATACCAGCACTATTTTAAAATAACAAACTCTTGATAGTAGAATAAAAAAAACTACAACTAAACACCACATACTCTTAACCATCTCCGTGGAGATGTTGCCTGTGCAACGGCAAAGAGAATGACTGGGGTGGGCGGAGCCTAGGAGGGACTATATGGCCAGCTTTGCTGGGACTCTTTGCCATTTCCTGTTGGGGAGGAGATATTCCCACAAGTAAGGATGACGCCGTGGACCGGACACACCAATGTTGGAGAAAGCTTGCTTTAAACTTAAAGGGATATGATACCCAAATGTTGAAGCACTTGAAAGTGATGCAGCATAACTGTTAAAAGTTGACTAAATATCACCTGAACATCTCTATGTAAAAAAGGAAGATATTTTACCTTAAAATTATTCACACCTTACTGTAATCAAGATGCTAATCCCAGGACTTGCAAGGGAGCGTGCATCTGGCATGTGCAGTCACCGTCATGTTATTTTCCTATTCAGTTTAAGGAAGTTTACAATGAAATCTAACAAGATTAAGGTGAAATCTCATGAAAACAAAGCAAAGCATGACCTCAGCACTGCTAATACTGATTGGCTATTGTTTTTTTTGTTGTATTTTATTTGTTTCAGCTTTCAGCTGGAGAGCAGCTGAAGTATAACTGTTCACACAGCACTTACACTGGTAAGCTCAAGAAATTGTGAGGTAAAATATCTTAAAAGTTTTCAGGTACTTTTAATTTCACTTGTGTCCAGTATTGCAGATTAGTTGTAATGTTACAGCAATGTTTTTCTTTGAAATACCAATTTCATGGACAGGTTTTATTAAATCTGTGCCAATGTCTGACAACCTCTGAGACATATGCAATGTTAGCGAGACATTCATTTTGTCATTAATATGCCATACTGTCTAGAAGTTTATATGACAGTTGCCCCTTTGATAACCAGTTATATACACAGTTCAGTTGTATACGCAGTTCATGCAAAGCTTTTTAGCAAGTTGTAATAATCAAGTTCTAGGGGCCTATTTATTAATCTGCGATTATATCGGATCATGTCCGCCGCACATCGATAAATGCCAACAGCATTTATCATTGCACGCAACGCCGCCCCCTGCAGATTTGCTGCCAATCGGCTGCCAGCAGGGAGTGTCAATCAACACGATCGTATTGGATCGTGTTGATTTCCGGCGATGTCTGTACGCCGCCTCAGAGCATGCGGACAGGTTATGGAGCAGCAGTCTTTAGACTGCTGGTTTTATAACTAGTGTTTCTGGCGAGCCGGGCTTCAAGCTCCATACAGTGTTTGATAAATATGCCCCCTAGTCTTTTGATAGTTATGGAATGACCCAGTTTGGATCCAGAAATACACCAAACCATCCCTAGTACTGTAAAATAATATAAACATCAAAAAGTTCTCAAGGCAACACACAGACTACAATCCTGAACAAAGGGATATTGTCTTAAAATTAACTGATTAAAAAAATATATAAAAAAAACACAAGTGACCCCCTAACTTGAAGACCATGCACCATGCAGGTGTCACCTGTTTGAAATCTTTTTGCATCATAATTTACATTTTGCTTTAAGCTTGCTTCAACCTGTTTCTTTATCTTCACCCCACAAGTTGGGTTTTCAAGCAATTCCAGTCCTGGACATCTGTGGATTGAAAATGAATAATTACTTAAAAAAAACAATAAAGCATTTTGTATATAGTAATCCTACTCTCCATGAAAGAGTGTGGGAAAGGTGGATAATTTGTAACTAATAAAAATTAAAGGAAGTGATCATTGCCACATTGAAGCCTTCCCTTATCTGACCAGTTGAAACATATAAACATTATCTCTTTGATAAGGCATAATTGAATGTATTATTCCGTTGTTGTGCCCTGATACCAGCTACAAACACTTGAATAGAATGCTTAACTTGATGACTATGCTTATATTGAATCAAAACAGAGTTCCTCAGTTCATTAAACAGGCATGATAAGCAATCAGTTGGATTGGAAACTAACCCTATTTTGCAATATCTCCAAATGATGCTTTCAAAGGTGTCTTCTACATGAAAAGCTTATGTGATCTGTAGATCTGCCCTCCAAACCCCCAGCAAACAGACCAGAGACCTGAGATCAGTGGTGGGATTCAGCCTGTTCTCACCAGTTCTTAAAGGGACACGAAGCCCAAAATTTTGGTAGAACCTACAATTTTGAACAATTTTAAAATTTACTTATATTATTTAATTTGATTCCTCCTCTTGTTATCTTTTGTAGAAAGTTTTATCTAGGAAACCTCAGGAGCAGCAAAGAACCTAGATTCTAGCTACTGATTGGTAGCTACATATAGATACCGATATTCATTGGCTCACCCATGTGTTCATTTAGAAACCAGTTATGCATTGTTTCTCCTTAAACAAAGCATAACAAGAGAATGAAGCAAATTTGATAATAGAAGTAAACTGGAAAGTTGTTTAAAATTGTGTGTTCTACCTAAATCATGAAAGAACATTTTTGGGTTTCATGTCCCTTTAGGAACCTGTTCCAAAGATTTAGAAATTGTATATAACTTGTTCTAAAAAATAGAAACTGTATAGGTTCTATATTGTATTATATAGAAGTTAGACAACCTGTTGCTAACATTTCAGAATCCCACCACTGCCTGAGATGCACTAATCTGCTCCAGATTTAAAGGAAAACAGAATAAAAGGAGGACATGTGACACACAAAAAATATAGGGATAAGTTATAATACTGCCAAGGGGGATGTAATGTATACAGACTTAGGGGTTAATTTGTTTCCGCGCGAGCCTTCAGCCTCGCTGGAAACAGCAGTAATGAAGCAGCGGTCTAAAGACCGCTGCTCCATAACTTGTCCGCTGCCTCTGAGGCTGCGGTCTTCAATCTGCCCGATCCTATACAATTGAGCTCATTGACGCCCCCTGCTAGCAGCCGATTGGCCGTGAATCTGCAGGGGGTGGCATTGCACAAGCAGTTCTGGTGAACTGCTTGTGCAATGATAAATGCTGACAGAGTATACTGTCGGCATTCAGGGATGTCTGTCGGACATGATACGCTACATTGTATCATGTCGGACAGACATTGGTAAATCTACCCCCAAGTATAGAATAATATACACAATACCCAAAAAATAATAAAAAACACGAAGCTTAAGATGGTCGCTAATTGAAGAAGGGGAGGAGATATTTCCATAATGGGTGAATTGCATGCCTTTCTGCAACCGTTAATCTTTCCTGAGCTTCTGGAAAACATCCCCTGAGGGTCCTGAGACAAAATGCTATGAAAATGGAGTGGTATATCTCCAGCCTGTGTCACTGTCTTTTCCAAAAATGCCAAATTAGGTGTTTGATACCTTCAGAGCATGTGAACACTGTAGTAGTGTAAGGAATACCCTTTGGATGAAGAAAAGTCAGTTTTATTACTTATCTGCAGCACCTATCTCTACTCTGTACTGCAGCTGTGGTAGTCTGTTGTAAGAAGAGGAGCCCATCCAAATGACCAGCAGACATTAGAGCAGGGTATTCGTGAATTTATTCACATTTCCCCTTGGGGGACTGTGATATATGCCCCACTGGGAGATCTTTAGTTTCCCGACTCCTGTCCACCCCTCTGTCCATGAAGCACTATTGAAGGGGATACAGGGTCTCAGATTAGTTATAGCTGTGTTTTTTTTAATTTATTGTTTATGCCCTAAGTAACCCAACTGAACAAACACAAATATTTTTAAATATGGAGAAGCTCATAGATGAAGGAGTGAGTTTGGGAATTTTTAGAGAAGATGATTCTCTGATACCTTCTTATCCGGTAACCCCCATCTTCCACTACCTGCCCAAGACCCATAAGGATACAGTCAACCCACCTGGTCGTCCAATTATTTCAGGAATAGGCTCGTTGTATGAGCCGTTATCAGAGTAGGTTGACTCTATTCTGCAACCATTGGTGAAAGGTTTGAGCAGCTATCCATGAGACTCTGGCCATCTTATCTCTTTATTAGGTAATAATAGTTGGTGTGAGGATTCTGGCTGGGTGGTGGTTGACATGGTCTCATTGTATTCCAACATTCCCCATAATTTAGGGATAAAAGCCATAGAATTCTTTTTGAGTCATACAACTAAATATTCAGACGAGTTCTGTATGTACATTTGTGAGTGCGTTGAGTTCCTACTATCCCATAATCTTTTTATGTTTAATGACAAATATTATCTGAAAACTTGTGGGACGGCAATTAAGGCAAAATTTGCCTCCTCATTTGCCAATTTGTTTATGGGGTGGTGGGAGCTCAGCGCACTCTATAATTAAACTAATCCTTTCAAGGACAATATTGAATTATATATGAGGTATATAGACAACCTCATCTTCATAGTCAGGGGTGACTTTGTGTTTGGTGTTTTTTGAGTTTCATTAATGATAATGAACTATGATTGAGGTTTACATGGATTATGCATCATACTAAGGTCCAATATTTGGATCTCAAACTGAGTGGGTCCATACAGTCTAACTCAGTCATTACAGACACCTTTCGGGAACCCACTGCAGGTAATACAATCCTGCATGCCAAGTCCTGTCACCCCAAATACCTGTTTAAGGCTTATCCAAAGAGTCAATTTTTAAGACTTAGAAGGAATGCATCTTCAGATTCCCTATTTGAGACACAGGCCAATAATCTCATAAAAAGACTTTTGGTCAGAAGCTATGACCACAGTGCTTGAAAGAGCATTAAAGGAGGTCAAGGATAAGCCTTTGGCTAGTGTTAAGAATAAGTCACAAAAAAACAGAATTTATGTTTACCTGATAAATTTCTTTCTCCTACGGTGTATCCGGTCCACGGCTTCATCCTTACTTGTGGGATATTCTCAATCCCTACAGGAAGTGGCAAAGAGAGCACACAGCAGAGCTGTCCATATAGCTCCCCTCAGGCTCCGCCCCCCAGTCATTCGACCGATGGTTAGGAGAAAAAGGATAACCATAGGGTGCAGTGGTGACTGTAGTTTACAAAAATAAATTTAAACCTGACCAAATTGCCAGGGTGGGCCGTGGACCGTATACACCGTAGGAGAAAGAAATTTATCAGGTAAACATAAATTCTGTTTTCTCCTACATTGGTGTATCCGGTCCACGGCTTCATCCTTACTTGTGGGAACGAATACCAAAGCTTTAGGACACGGATGAAGGGAGGGAACAAGTCAGGTAACCTAAATGGAAGGCACCACTGCTTGCAAAACCTTTCTCCCAAAAATAGCCTCCAAAGAAGCAAAAGTATCGAATTGGTAAAATTTAGTAAATGTATGCAGTGAGGACCAAGTCGCTGCCTTACAGATCTGTTCAACAGAAGCCTCATTCTTGAAAGCCCATGAGGAAGCCACAGCTCTAGTAGAGTGAGCTGTAATTTGTTCAGGAGGCTGCCTTCCAGCAGTCTCATAAGTCAATCGGATGATGCTTTTCAGCCAGAAAGACAGAGAGGTCGCAGCCGCTTTTTGACCTCTCCTCTTGCCAGAATAGACGACAAACAAGGACGATGTTTGTCTGAAGTCTTTAGTTGCTTTTAGATAAAACTTCAAAGCACGAACCACATCAAGGTTGTGTAACAGACGTTCCTTGTTAGAAACTGGATTAGGACACAGAGAAGGAACAACTATTTCCTGGTTAATATTCTTATTGGAAACCACTTTGGGAAGAAAACCAGGTTTGGTACGTAAAACGACCTTATCTGTATGGAACACCAGATAGGGTGAATTACACTGCAAAGCAGACAATTCAGAAACTCTTCTAGTAGAAGAAATAGCTACCAAAAACAAAACTTTCCAAGATAGTAACTTGATATCTATGGAATGTAGAGGTTCAAACGGAACCCCTTGAAGAACTGAAAGAACTAAATTTAGACTCCATGGAGGAGCCACAGGTCTGTAGACAGGCTTGATTCTGACTAAAGCCTGTACAAACGCCTGAACATCTGGCACTGCTGCCAGACGCTTGTGTAACAAAACAGACAGAGCAGATATCTGTCCTTTTAAGGAACTAGCTAACAAACCTTTCTCCAATCCTTCTTGGAGAAAAGATAGTAACCTTGGAATCCTAATCTTACTCCATGAGTAACCCTTGGATTCGCACCAGCAAAGATATTTCCTCCATATCTTATGGTAAATTTTCCTGGTGACAGGCTTTCTAGCCTGGATCAGAGTATCTATAACTGATTCTGAAAACCCACGCTTAGCTAGAATCAAGCGTTCAATCTCCAAGCAGTCAGTTGTAGAGAAACTAGGTTTGGATGTTTGAATGGACCTTGGATTAGAAGGTCCTGCCTCAAAGGTAGCTTCCATGGTGGAACCGATGACATATTCACCAGGTCTGCATACCAAGTCCTGCGTGGCAACGCAGGAGCTATCAGAATTGCCGAAGCCTTCTCCTGTTTGATCCTGTCTACTAGCCGGGGGAGAAGAGGAAACGGTGGAAAGACATAAGCTAGATTGAACGACCAAGGCGCCACTAAGGCATCTACCAATGTCGCCTTGGAATCCCTGGACCTGGACCCGTAACGTGGAACTTTTGAGTTCTGACGTGACGCCATCAGATCCAGATCTGGAAGGCCCCATAGTTGAGTTAACTGGGCAAAAACCTCAGGGTGAAGTTCCCACTCCCCCGGATGGAAAGTCTGACGACTCAGATAATCCGCTTCCCAGTTGTCCACTCCTGGGATGTGAATTGCTGATAGATGGCAGGAGTGATCCTCTGCCCATTTGATGATCTTGGATACCTCCCTCATCGCCAGGGAACTCTTTGTTCCTCCCTGATGATTGATGTACGCTACAGTCGTCATGTTGTCCGACTGAAATCTGATGAATTTGGCCTCCGCTAGTTGAGGCCAGGCCTGGAGCGCATTGAATATCGCTCTCAATTTCAAAATGTTTATCGGGAGAAGAGATTCTTCCCGAGACCATAGACCCTGAGCTTTCAGGGACTCCCAGACCGCACCCCAGCCTAAGAGGCTGGCGTCGGTCGTGACAATGATCCACTCCGGTCTTCGGAAACTCATTCCCTGAGACAGGTGATCCTGAGACAACCACCAGAGGAGTGAGTCTCTGGTTTTCTGGTCCATTTGTATCTGGGGAGACAAATCTGCATAATCCCCATTCCACTGTTTGAGCATGCACAATTGCAGTGGTCTTAAATAAATTTGAGCAAAAGGAACCACGTCCATTGCCGCAACCATTAGTCTTATTACCTCCATGCACTGAGCTACGGAGGGTTGAGGAATGGTATGAAGAACTCGACAAGTGTTCAAAAGTTTTAACTTCCTGACCTCCGTCAGAAAGATCTTCATTTCTACCGAGTCTATTACTGTTCCCAGGAAGGGAACCCTTGTGAACGGGGACAGAGAACTCTTTTCTATGTTCACCTTCCAACCATGTCCATATGAGCCTTTGCTTTGTGAAAGGACGACGCTTGTATTAAGATGTCATCTAGGTAAGGTGCTACTGCAATGCCCCTTGGTCTTAGCACCGCTAAAAGGGACCCTAGCACTTTTGTGAAAATTCTGGGAGCAGTGGCTAATCTGAAGGGAAGGGCTACGAATTGGTAATGCTTGTCCAGAAAGGCGAACCTCAGGAACTGATGGTGATCTTTGTGGATAGGAATATGCAGGTACGCATCCTTAAGTCCACGGTAGTCATATATTGACCCTCCTGAATCATTGGTAAAATTGTCTGAATGGTTTCCATTTTGAATGATGGAACTCTGAGGAATTTGTTTAGGATTTTTAAATCCAGGATTGGCCTGAAAGTTCCTTCCTTTTTGGGAACTACAAACAGATTGGAGTAAAAACCCAGTCCTTGTTCTGCTGTTGGAACTGGGTGTATCACTCCCATTTTTAGAAGGTATTCTACGCAACGTAAGAATGCCTGTCTCTTTATCTGGTCTAAAGATAAGCGAGACATGTGGAACCTTCCTCTTGGAGGAAGGTCCTTGAATTCCAGAAGATACCCCTGAGAGACAATTTGTAGCGCCCAGGGTTCCGGAACATCTCTTGCCCAAGCCTGAGCAAAGAGAGAAAGTCTGCCCCCTACTAGATCCGGTCCCAGATCGGGGGCTATCCTTTCATGCTGTCTTGGTAGCAGCAGCAGGCTTCTTGGCCTGTTTACCCTTGTTCCAGCCTTGCAATGGTTTCCATGCTGGTTTGGGCTGGGATGCGTTACCCTCTTGCCTAGTGGCTGTAGAGGTAGAAGCAGGTCCGTTCCTAAAATTGCGAAAGGAACGAAAATTAGACTTATTTTTAGCTTTGAAAGGTCTATCTTGTGGGAGGGCATGGCCCTTTCCCCCAGTGATATCTGAAATAATTTCTTTCAACTCTGGCCCGAATAGGGTCTTACCCTTGAAAGGAATATTAAGCAATTTTGTTTTGGACGACACATCCGCCGACCAAGATTTTAGCCAAAGCACTCTGCGCGCCACGATTGCAAAAACAGAATTTATGCTTACCTGATAAATTACTTTCTCCAACGGTGTGTCCGGTCCACGGCGTCATCCATTACTTGTGGGAAATATTCTCCCCCACAGGGAAAGGCAAGGAGAGCACACAGCAAGAGCTGTCCATATAGCTCCCCCTCTGGCTCTGCCCCCCAGTCATTCGACCGACGGTTAGGAGAAAAAGGAGAAATTATAGGGTGCCGTGGTGACTGTAGTGTATAAAGAAAAAAAATTTCAACCTGATTACGAAACCAGGGCGGGCCGTGGACCGGACACACCGTTGGAGATAGTAATTTATCAGGTAAGCATAAATTCTGTTTTCTCCAACATTGGTGTGTCCGGTCCACGGCGTCATCCATTACTTGTGGGAACCAATACCAAAGCTTTAGGACACGGATGAAGGGAGGGAGCAAATCAGATTACCTAAATGGAAGGCACCACGGCTTGCAAAACCTTTCTCCCAAAAATAGCCTCAGAAGAAGCATAAGTATCAAATTTGTAGAATTTGGCAAAAGTGCGCAGAGAGGACCAAGTCGCTGCCTTACATATCTGATCAACAGAAGCCTCGTTCTTGTAGGCCCAAGTGGAAGCCACAGCCCTAGTAGAGTGAGCTGTGATTCGGTCAGGAGGTTGCCGTCCGGCAGTCTCATAAGCCAATCGGATAATGCTTTTCAGCCAGAAAGAGAGAGAGGTAGCAGTAGCTTTTTGACCTCTCCTCTTACCAGAGTATACGACAAACAAAGATGAGGTTTGTCTAAAATCTTTTGTTGCTTCTAAGTAGAACTTTAAAGCACGAACAACATCTAAATTGTGTAATAAACGTTCCTTCTTTGAAACTAGATTCGGACACAGAGAAGGAACAACTATTTCCTGGTTAATATTCTTGTTGGAAACAACTTTTGGAAGAAAACCAGCACGCAAAACAACCTTATCTGAATGGAAAACCAGATAGGGTGGATTACATTGCAAAGCAGATAATTCAGAAACTCTTCTAGCAGAAGAAATAGCAACCAAAAACAGAACTTTCCAAGATAATAACTTAATATCTATGAAATGTAAAGGTTCAAACGGAACCCCTTGAAGAACTGAAATAACTAAATTTAGACTCCAAGGAGGAGTCATGGGTCTGTAAACAGGCTTGATTCCAAAGCCTGAACAAAAGCTTGTACATCTGGCACAACTGCCAGTCGTTTGTGTAACAAGACAGATAAAGCAGAAATCTGTCCTTTTAGAGAACTAGCTGACAACCCTTTATCCAAACCTTCTTGGAGAAAGGAGAGAATCTTTGGAATTTTAATCTTACTCCAGGAGAATCCCTTGGATTCACACCAGCAGATATATTTTTTCCATATTTTATGGTAAATCTTTCTAGTCACAGGTTTTCTGGCTTGGACCAGAGTATCTATCACAGAATTCGAAAACCCACGCTTGGATAAAATCAAGCGTTCAATTTCCAAGCAGTCAGCTGCAGAGAAATTAGATTTGGATGTTCGAATGGACCTTGTACTAGAAGATCCTGTCTCAAAGGTAGCTTCCATGGTGGAGCCGATGACATATTCACCAGGTCTGCATACCAAGTCCTGCGTGGCCACGCAGGAGCTATCAGAATCACCGAGGCCTTCTCCTGTTTGATCCTGGCTATGAGCCTGGGAAGGAGAGGAAACGGTGGAAACACATACGCTAGGTTGAATGACCAAGGCGCCACTAATGCATCCACTAGAGTGGCCTTGGGATCCCTGGATCTGGACCCGTAGCAAGGAATCTTGAAGTTCTGACGGGACGCCATTAGATCCATGTCTGGAATGCCCCATAATTGGGTTAACTGAGCAAAGACCTCCGGGTGGAGTTCCCACTCCCCCGGATGGAAAGTCTGACGACTCAAATAGTCCGCCTCCCAGTTGTCTACTCCTGGGATGTGAATAGCAGATAGATGGCAGGAGTGATTCTCTGCCCATTGGATAATCTTGGTTACTTCCTTCATCGCTAGGGAACTCTTTGTTCCCCCCTAATGATTGATGTACGCAACAGTCGTTATGTTGTCAGACTGAAATCTTATGAACCTGGCTTCCGCTAGCTGAGGCCAAGCCAGGAGCGCATAGAATATTGCTCTTAGTTCCAAGAGGCTGGCGTCGGTCGTGACGATGACCCACTCCGGTCTGCGGAAACTCATTCCCTGAGACAGGTGATCCTGGGTCAACCACCAGAGAAGTGAGTCCCTGGTTACCTGGTCTACTTGAATTTGGGGAGACAAGTCTGTATAGTCCCCATTCCACTGATTGAGCATGCACAGCTGTAATGGTCTTAGATGAATTTGAGCAAAAGGAACCACGTCCATTGCTGCGACCATTAGTCCTATTACTTCCATGCACTGAGCTATGGAGGGTTGAGGAATAGAATGAAGAACTCGACAAACGTTTAGAAGCTTTAGCTTTCTGACTTCTGTCAGGAAGATCTTCATTTCCACAGAATCTATTATTGTTCCCAGAAAAGGAACCCTTGTGGACGGTGACAGTGAACTCTTTTCTATGTTCACCTTCCACCCGTGAGATCTGAGAAAAGCCAACACAATGTCTGTGTGGGCCCTTGCTTTGGAAAGAGACGACGCTTGGATTAGGATGTCGTCTAGATAAGGTGCTACAGCGATGCCCCTCGGCCTTAGGACCGCTAGAAGGGACCCTAGCACCTTTGTGAAAATTCTGGGAGCGGTGGCTAAACCGAATGGAAGAGCCACAAACTGGTAATGTTTGTCCAGAAAGGCGAACCTCAGGAACTGATGATGAGTTTTGTGGATTGGAATATGCAGATACGCATCCTTTAGATCCACGGTAGTCAAATATTGACCCTGCTGGATTGTCGGCAAGATTGTCCGAATGGTTTCCATTTTGAAGGATGGAACACTGAGGAACTTGTTTAATATCTTTAAATCCAGAATTGGCCTGAAAGTTCCCTCTTTTTTGGGAACCACAAACAGGTTTGAGTAAAAACCTAGACCTTGTTCCCCGGAGGGGACTGGGTTTATCACTCCCATCTTTGATAGGTCTCTTACACAATGTAAGAATGCCTGTTTCTTTATCTGGTCTGAAGATAAGCGAGACAGGTGGAACCTTCCCCTTGGAGGAAGTCCCTTGAACTCTAGCAGGTATCCCTTGGAGACTATCTCTAGTGCCCAGGGATCCGGAACATCTCTTGCCCAAGCCTGAGCGAAGAGAGATAGTCTGCCCCCTACCAGATCCGGTCCCGGATCGGGGCTACCCCTTCATGCTGTCTTGGTAGCAGCAGCAGGTTTCTTGGTCTGTTTACCCTTGTGGAGTTATTAGCCGGTCTGTTCCTGAAATTGCGAAAGGAACGAAAATTAGACTTGTTCTTAGCCTTAAAAGGCCTATCCTGTGGGAGGGCATGGCCCTTACCCCCAGTGATGTCTGAAATAATTTCCTTCAATTCCGGCCCAAAAAGGGTCTTACTCTTGAAAGGAATATTAAGTAACTTAGTCTTGGACGACACATCTGCCGACCAGGATTTCAGCCAAAGCGCCCTCCGCGCTACTATAGCAAAACCTGAGTTTTTCGCCGCCAATTTTGTTATTTGAAAGGCGGCATCCAATATAAAGGAATTAGCTAATTTTAATGCATGAATTCTGTCCATGACTTCTTCATAGGAAGTCTCTTTCTGGAGCGACCTTTCTAGTTCCTCGAACCAAAAGGACGCCGCTGACGTGACAGTAATAACACACGTAGCTGGTTGAAGGATGAACCCTTGCTGAACAAAAATCTTTTTAAGCAATCCTTCCAATTTTTTATCCATAGGATCTTTGAAAGCGCAGCTGTCCTCTATAGGAATAGTGGTGCGCTTCGCTAGTGTTGAAACAGCTCCCTCAACCTTCGGGACCGTCTGCCATGCGTCCCTTCTAGGGTCTACTATGGGAAACATTTTCTTAAATATAGGAGGTGGGACAAAGGGTACACCTGGCTTCTCCCACTCCTTTTCCACTATGTTCGCTACCCTTTTGGGTATTGGAAAAGCGTCGCCGTGCACTGGGACCTCTAAAAATTTGTCCAATTTGCACAACTTCTCTGGTACTACCATAGAATCACAGTCATCCAGAGTAGCTAATACCTCCTTTAGCAAAGCGCGGAGATGTTCTAGCTTAAACTTAAATGCTACTATATCAGGTTCTGCCTGTTGAGAAATTTTTCCTGAGTCTGAAATTTCACCCTCAGACAGCCCTTCCCTCACAGCCAATTCCGATTGATGTGAGGGTAAAATAGATAAAGCATCGTCAGCGTCTGATTGTTCATCCCTTTTATCTGTATTTAAAGCTGAACAATCACGCTTTCTCTGAAATGCTGGCAGTTTGGATAAAAGATTTGCTATAGAATTATCCACTACTGCTGTTAATTGTTGCATAGAAATAAGCACTGGCGCGCTAGGTGTCGCCTGCGCGGGCAAAGCTGGTGTAGACACAGAAGGAGAGGATGTAGAACTATCCCCACTACCTTCATTAGATAAATCATCTTGGGCAACATTATGAAATGTAACAGAGCTGTCCTCATTTTGTTTGGACGCTATGGCACAATTATCACAAACACTAGAAGGGGGAACCACATTTGTCTCTACACACACAGAACATAGGTTATCTGATGGCACAGACATGTTAAACAGATTTAGGCAGGCAAACAATGCAATAAAAACGATTTTAAACAAAAACGTTACTGTCTCTTTAAATAATAAAATGACACACTTTATTTCTGAATGTTCAAAAAACTATGAAGGCAAGCAAACCGGAGCTAATTGTTGGATTTAACCATTTTTATACACCACAATCCCTGCTTACAGCATTGCTGCAGCTTTTACCTTTCTTAGGGGTCAATCATCCACAGAAATAAGCCTTCTGGAGTCACTTTATGAGCCACAGGACCCTCTCACATGGAACTGCATGCACTGCCTTGAAATTAACTGAAGTGCCAAAATGAGGCCTCCTCCCTCAGTACACTAGAGTGAAGGGGCCTTCCTGACTAGATTTAGGTGTCTAAAGCAAGCCAGATCAATAAAAAACGTCCCCAAGTGTATATGAGCTTATAAAACATTTCAATTGCCATCATATTGTAATAAAAAACAATCGATTTGGCCCCTGACAGTGTCTACCAGCATAAAAATCAAAAAGGGGAAGCCTGTTATCTTTTTTGCTGAGGTGAAAGAAAAATGGCTTACCGTTTTCCCTGAGGGGAAAAATGACTGTCATCTAGCATTAGCCTGTGTTGTTAGAAGGAGACTAGTCATACCTGAAGCAGATAAGTCTGCAAACTGTTACCCCCAACTGAAGTTCTCTGGTTTCAACAGTCCTGCGTGGTAACAGAAATGGATTTTAGTTACTTGTGCTAAAATCATAGCCCTCTTAAACAGAAATCTTCATCACTTTTCTGTTGTAGAGTAAATAGTACAAGCCAGCACTATTTTAAAATAACAAACTCTTGATAGAAGAATAAAAAAACTACAACTAACACCACAAACTCCTCACCATCCCCGTGGAGATGCTACTTGTTCAGAGCGGCAAGGAGAATGACTGGGGGGCGGAGCCAGAGGGGGAGCTATATGGACAGCTCTTGCTGTGTGCTCTCCTTGCCTTTCCCTGTGGGGGAGAATATTTCCCACAAGTAATGGATGACGCCGTGGACCGGACACACCAATGTTGGAGAAAACAGAATTTTTCACCGCTAATTTAGCTACCTGAAAAGCGGCATCTGTAATGAAAGAATTAGCCAACTTCAGGGCGTGAATTCTGTCCATGACTTCATCATAAGAAGTCTCCTTCTGGAGCGAGTTTTCTAGTTCCTCAAACCAAAAAGCCGCTGCAGTGGTTACAGGAATAATGGAAGAAATTGGTTGAAGAAGAAAACCTTGTTGAACAAAAATTTTCTTAAGTAAACCTTCTAATTTTTTATCCATAGGATCTTTGAAAGCGCAACTGTCTTCTATTGGTATAGTCGTGCGCTTAGCTAGTGTTGAAACTGCCCCCTCTACCTTAGGGACCGTCTGCCACGCATCCCTTCTTGGGTCAACAATGGGGAACATTTTCTTAAACATAGGGGGGGGGGACAAAAGGTACCCCTGGTCTTTCCCACTCCCTAGTCACGATATCCGCCACCCTCTTAGGTATCGGAAACGCATCAGTGTGTACTGGGACCTCTAAGAATTTGTCCATTTTACACAATTTTTCTGGGACCACCAAAGGGTCACAATCATCAAGTGTAGCTAGGACCTCCTTAAGCAGGGCGCGGAGGTGTTCTAACTTAAATTTAAATGCTATGGTATCTGGCTCTGCCTGCTGAGAAACCTTTCCTGTATCAGAAATTTCTCCTTCAGACAGGCCCTCCCTCACCGCCAAGTCAGATTGATGTGAGGGTACTACAGATAAATTATCCGCTGTGTCTGCTTGCTCATTTTCTGTATTTAAAACTGAGCTATCACGCTTTCTTGGAAAAGCTGGCAGTTTGGATAAAAATGCTGCGAGAGAATTATCCATTACTGCTGCTAATTGTTGCAAGGTAACAGGAATAGGTGCGCTAGATGTACTGGGCATCGCTTGCGCGGGCATAGCTGGTGTTGACACAGAAGGAGAGGATAGCGGACTATCCTCACTACGTTCAGCTAAAGAATCATCTTGGGCTACATCCCTAAGCGTGACTGTACGGTTCTTAAGCTGTTTGGACGCTATAGCACACTTCATACATAAATTTAATGGGGGCACCACCTTGACCTTTAAACATACAGAACAAAGGCTATCTGAAGGGTCAGACATGTTTGACAGACTTAGACAGCACTAAAATGCATAAAAAATAATTTTTGAAAAAAACGTTACTGTGTCTTTAAATAATAAAAGTGCACACTTTATTACTAAAACATCAAATAACCATCAAATAAACATCCGATTTTAATGAAATTTTCACCACATTGTCTTAATGCTTTGAAAAGATTGCACACAAATTTTCAGACCAATTAACCCCTTAATGTCCAAACCGGAGCTAAGAACAGCAGTTAACCGGTTTAAAACACTACAGCACAATGCCACAGCCTCTACTGTGGCTTTTACCTTCCTTAGGGATTATTTGAGTAAGAAATAAGCCTCTCTGAAGTCCTTTCTGAAGTTTCTGGACTCCCCACGTGAAGCTGCATGAACTGTCTAGCAAAAACAACTGCGCAACTGAGGCGCGAAAAGGAGGCCCCCTCCCTCTTGATTCCAGAGTGGTGTGGCCTTTTTGACTAGGTTAGGTGTCTAAATAAGTGCCAGGCGCCAAATAAATCTCACAAGTGTTTTAAAAGTCTCAAAAACACCCTATTCATACTGAATCATGCTAATAAAGCAATCGATTAAGCCCACAATAGTGTCAACCAGCTTTGAGCCCTTAATTTAAGCCATCATTTTATACAGAGTCTGAGAAAAATGGCTTACCTATCCCTGAGGGGATTTCTGACAGTCTTCTAGCATTACTTGGTCTTGTTAGAAAAATGACTGATCATACCTGAAGCAGTTAAGCCTGCAAACTGTTCCCCCCAACTGAAGTTCTCCGGTATTCAACAGTCCTGCGTGGGAACAGCAATGGATTCTAGTTACTGGTGCTAAAATCATATTCCTCTCAGCAGAAATCTTCATCACTTTCTGCTTCAGAGTAAATAGTACAAGCCGGCACTATTTTAAAATAACAAACTTTTGATAGAAGAAATAAAAACTACAAATCTAACACCACAAACTCTTTACCCTCCCGTGGAGATGCTACTTGTTAGAGCGGCAAAGAGAATGACTGGAGGTGCGGAGCCTGAGGGGAGCTATATGGACAGCTCTGCTGTGTGCTCTCTTTGCCACTTCCTGTAGGGATTGAGAATATCCCACAAGTAAGGATGAAGCCGTGGACGGATACACCAATGTAGGAGAAAGAAATGATAATTTCTCTAAGTCTATTGTATTCTCTACAGAGATTTGTAATATTATCAAGCGCAATTTGATATTTTTTGGAGGGAGATGAGGTACTTTCTACTTGTGTAGATGAAATAAAATTTGTATCAAGAAAAGCTCCCACTTTGGGAAATAAACTAGAACCTAAAAATAGGATGAAATCGACTTTGCTGAATAAGAAAGACACTTTTCAGTGTTTGACAAATAATTGTGGCACTTGTGAGACTATTTCCAGAGGTGATTCATTTAAAAGTTCGTCCATAGTTCTAAACTATAGGTTAGATCATTATGCCAATTGTGCTTCCACGTTTGTGGTCTATCTTTTGGAGTGCAAGCTGTGTGGGGTTCAATATGTTGGTCAGACCTCACGGTGCCTTAGGTCTAGAATAGGAGAGCATAAGACAGATGTTATGAATTATGTAAAAGACTCCAGTATAGCCAGTCACTTCGATGGGTTACATTTTACAAATATTCCTAACTTTAACGTTAAAATTATTGATATTGCCAAATTGCCACCGAGATGCGGTAATAAATATAAGATCCTTATGAAAAAGGAGTTATACTGGATTTTTACACTAAATACAAGGGAACCAAATGGTTTAAACATGGAATGGGATATTAGTTTTTTTCATTGATTAGATGATTTAGATGCCATGACATTTTAAATAGTTTTGTACTATTTCCTCATTTTTATAGATGTAATCAGTGTTGTGGACATATAGGTTAAGAATTATTTCTTGCCTTTTATGTGCATATCTGTTACTCCTTATCCCAAGGGTTTCTTTTTGACTTTTTATTTGCTAGGGATTTATTTATCCCATGACTCGCATATAATATTTATAAAATTGCATTTTATTAGAAACTTTTGGGTTGATCAGTGTTTTGAATTTATTTGCTTGAGGGTAATTATTTTTATGAGTATATCTAATCAAACCTATTCTAATTACAGTTTGCTCCCTTTTCTGTTATTGTTACCACCACTAATTTTTTTATTTGCTGTAAGCCTTCTATCAAGGCTGTTTTATCAGCCGTTGCTTGGCGTGCAACTTAACAATTTTATTTATTTTGCAAAGTAAATATATTGTCTCCAGAAAGTAATCTATGAGCCTACTAGTGTTACAGAGTACTCTTTGATGCAGTTCCCAGTAGAATATAGTCTAGCCCTGTCTTTTTTCTTTATGTTAAAAAATTCTTTGATAATCCTTTCATCTGTTTGTTTTTAAATACACATGTGTTGTTTGTATGCCCTGTCACTCCCATGAATAAGCTCTGTGCTGTGATTGGAGGCGTCAGGGTATATGACTACCGAGTCTATACTTACTTGTTATCCTATGACTAAGTGCCGCACAGTACGAAACTCGCAAGGACATGCCCCATTTTCCCCTCATGTACGTCTGTTTGTGTATACCTTTGAGAACGTTGGATTAAAGTTCTGTTTTTTGGATTCCGTGAGTGCTGCCTTTTCTTTCCTCATAAATATTTTTAAGTTAAAAGGACAGTCTACACCAGAATTTTTATTGTTTTAAAAGATAGATAATCCCTTTATCACACATTCCCCAGTTTTGCATAACCAACACAGTTATATTAATATACTTTTTACCTCTGTGATTACCTTGTATCTAAGCCTCTGCAAACTGCCCCCTTATTTCAGTTTTTTTGACAGACTTAGCCAATCAGTGCTGACTCCTAAGTAACTCTATGTGCGTGATGGTCTAATAACTACCATACTTTCAAGTAGTGATGAGTATTAGCAATATTTCAACATCTCTGCAAAAATTGTAGGAGCAAAGTCATAGGTGATGAGTGGTAGTCCTACGGGGTTGTGGGAGTGGCTATGCACTGCCAAATGCATATGTAACTCCCCCGTTAAGCTGTGAAGTGCTACATTTATTATTTGTGCTGTGTCTTTCCACTTTTTCACCACCTTTGTTAGCCCCAATTAACCATCCAAAATACTAAGTTCTAGGACTGCCACTGCAGATACTGTTAATACCAATGTGGTTCAATGCCAACATTCATAATTGAAGGAAATGCAAAATTTCAGTTAGAGTTTAGTGAATATATATATGCACTCACAGGATTTTACAAAACAACAAATTAAATTGAATTCATAATGGTGACACCAAACAAGAGACCAAACACACAGACTTAAATAAACCAAACAGTCCCACCCACAACCTCAAAAATTGTGCCAAAACAAAGTTACCATGGTTACATAGTAACAATAAAAATAAACCAAGGTGTAAAGAAACATAATACTGTAAATATAACAAATATAAAAGCCCTGGTCATATATATATATATATATATATATATATATATATTATATATAGGAGTCTGCAAACATGCCATATTATATTCATGTATATGGTTCACTGATGTCACTACAGTTAATTTATATAAGGTTTCAGATGATCTCCATGTTGGATGTGTATACCACACATAAATAACAACTTGGTACCGCATTAGCTGTTATCATAATTGTGAATAAACAGTTAATAATCAGAATGTGCATTTGATTTGCACATCAGGTATGTTCAGTGTAGCTTACAAAGACTACTTACGGATGGGCCATGTCAAATTTGAAGATCCCAAAACTACAAAATGTACCAAGGTCGGAGGGTCTGACTAACCTCAGTGCTACATCATAGGGATAGTATACACTCATAAGGGAGGGTCTCAGTGAAAAATCTCACAGTAGGATTTGCCTTGGGAGCATGTCTAATTAGTATGTAACCCTTGACGGGGACTTTATGAGTGTCTATCAGCGAACATGTAATTTGTGCAATATATGTAGTTACCTGATTGCCACTTGTGAATGACAGCCCTATGATCTATGACAGTGAGGGCATTAAGCTTTAATGGCGTTAGACCAACTGCGCTAAACCCAAAGTGAGTTAGGAATATTTCGTATTCATATGTTCTATATGTATATATATATATAGTTGGTCTGAGGAACGGGAGACTGTCCCCAAAATGTCACCTTCAATAAAGGATTAATGAACACTTTATGAATTCCAGCAAGTGCGGACTGTTTTGTCTTTTATATTGTTATTATATCAAGCATCCTGGTTGTTGTTTAAAAGATACCAGTGACAGTACAAATACCTACTAGATAGATAGATAGATAGATAGATAGATAGATATTGTATAGACATACAGTATATATATATATATATATATATATATATATATATACACACACACACATATATATACACATCTTTATTTAAAAAGAAAAAAAATTATAAGTGAAGAACATAGGGATTTCAAGTATTTGTATTCAAAACACATTACAAATTAATAAAAAAATATTGCATGTTTCTAGTTATTTGACTGGGAAGGGTACACAGGTGTTCATATATGTGTATTTATGTGGACATATGTATGTGTGCATGCACATACATATTTACACAAATAAACCCATAAATACACATGTATAGAAATATACACACAGACCTATATATATATATATATATATATATATATATATATATATATATATATATATATACATATATACATGCACACATACACATATATATATATATATATATATATATACATATACACAAGTATATTCAAAACAGAGTAAGTATAGTGCTCTGGATAAACGTAGATATTACCACTTGTAACACAGACACCAGCTTATGTAAAGTACACAGTCACTAGATTGTGTGAATCTTGTCTTAAACAAAAGATGCCTCCAGGTTCTAGCAGCTTGGTCCCAGACAAGGATAAACTTAAAAACAAAAGTCAACCTTTAAGAAATCTACCTCCCCCTCTTCTATTTGTAAATTTATATATATATATATATTGAAGCCCTTCCCAGCCAAACACTGTGCCATATACCATATCCCTTTAAAACTATAACTTTGAATTTGTAATACCAGTGGAAGTTAGTATGGCCACAATAGCCATTGAAATTATACTATGCACTTGAGAGAAGTCTGCCACGGTAACCTTTCTCTGGTTGACGCTCTTTACCATGGACTTGTAATATCAAGTATGCGCGTCAATGTTACTGTGGTCATTTGATATTGTTTATCGTGCCGCGCACTGTCATTAGAGTGCCACTTGTAATCTAGCCCATATATTCTTACAACAACCCATTATTGTATACTGCAAGCTTCTGAACGTTACAAAAAATATTCTAATTCTTTCTCTAATAGTAAAGAAGTATTTTTAACTGAAACTGTGTTGGAACTACACATTATGTACAAACTCAGTATTCTCCCGAGGACCTATTTAGGGCTAGATTATGAGTGGTGCGTGCAAGTGATAAGGGGTTTATCGCATTTATTTGCACGCGTCAGAAATAGCGCGCATATTACAAGTTGAAAGTAAACGCGTTCACTCAAATGCAATTGAATTTTTCTTGCGACGGGATAGTGTGACTACAGACATATATACACCTATAAACACATACACATATATTTAAGTGCATTGGAGCCCTTTGCAGTCAAGTAGCTCAAAACATGTCAAATCATATTCATGCAATATTTATTTTAATAAAGTGTTAAAGGGACATGAAACCCACATTTTTTATTTCATGATTTAGAAAGAGAATACAATTTTAAACATATTTCTAATTTACTTCTATTATCTAATTTGTTTTATTCTCTTGATATTCTGTGCATTGCTTTTTCTTCAAATAATAGAAGTAAATTGTAATGTTGTTTAAATTTGTATGTTCTATCTGAATCATGAAAGAAAGAATTTGGGTTTAGTGGCCCTTTAACTCTGTATTTCCTGTAAATATTTCACATTCCAATGTTCTTCACATAGGGGAATATGTTCTAAGTATTTTTAAATAGATATTCTCATATTTATCTGTATACATCTATACCTATATATAATCATCTATATATGTATGTAGGTATAAATATTTTACCAAAAAAAATCTTATGATAGAGAAATATGTATTTATGAATAATTAGAACATTCTTCTATGTGAAGAACATTGGAATGTGAAATATTCATATTTCATGTTGGGTTAGTGCACTTGAGAAAATGCAATTGGGTTTGCACACGAGTGAGGGTGTAAGTTTTTATACTTTTTCGCAGTTTATTGACTTCTATGGGGGAATACGGTAGCGATATTTGAAGTTTGAGTTTTTGTGTGCGTCGGGTTAGCATGCAAGTGAAAACTTTTTACTTTCAATTTGTAATATGTGCGCTACCCGACGTGCGCAAAAAGTCAAAGTCTATCGGTGTTTACTCCCGCTGCATTCATAATCTAGCCCTTAATATAATATAAAATGATATTAGCTAATTTCAGTTTAATATAGGATTAAAATTTACTGGGTGGTCAATCAAATCAGCTTGGTTGTGTAGCTGATTTGACTGACCACTCGGGTAAAATTTAAGCCAATATTAAACTAAAATTAGCTAATATTTTTTATTTTTCCATATTTGTTGCACAAATTATCATGAAATCATTTTTTTTTTAAATTAGGTAATTCATTTGTCCTTTGGGTGGCCTAATTAACATTATGAAATAAAAGAAAATATTATCCAGCGCTATGGAATTTGGCGGCGCTTTACAAATAAATGATAATAATAATAATGTTACACTGCTCCCATCCGGCTAATTCATAATGCCACCCGGCTGTCGACATTTTATGTGGAGAACACAGAAACTAAAATAGATTGCTGCTTGCTTGACTATATTCTTTAGTAAACTAGAAAAATCCGATATAAAGATTAATGTGAACGTTACCCAGATTGCAAGTGACTATTATATTGTATTTCTACTTATGTCACATCAACCTTAAGGACTGTATAATCATTAGGGTTATTAGCAGATTTAACATCCCCAGGGGGCGTTTAGACAGAATTACCCCCTCTCTGTCAGCACCCTCCCTCTGGCCCAGACACAATGCTCATTAATTAAAACAGATTGCCAGCTGATTGATTGAAGAATTTTGTGCTTCACATGAAAGACCAAAAACAAATCATTACCCCCCTTCACCCTCTGCCTGACAAAGGCTCATTCACATAACCTCAGACCTCTAGGAATATTGGCTCATCCTGACTCGGAACAGGAATGCAAAGGCTATATCCGATGCAGATAAAGACCATGCTAACAAGTATTCCAATTTCTCATTCATGTCTTGTAATGTGAAAATATAGAGGAATGAGAAGTATGTTGAGATCTCATGGGAGCAATAGCTCTCTCTGAATCTAAATTGAGTGATAGGAAATTGTCTCCAAGGTGAGTGATGGATGTCTCAGAATGTGAGTAAGAAAAAGTGCAGTCTGATTCTCCCACATGACTGACAGTTCAGTTCAGTCTGTTTAGGATGAGTGATAGCTCAGTCTGTCTATCTCCAATGAGTGATAGCTCAGTCTGTCTATCTCCAATGAGTGATAGTTCAGTCTCACAAGTGAATTAGTAGCTTAAACTCTAACATGCATAATAACTGTATACCCAGTTGAAATAATACATTTAAATTTAATAATAAAGTCACTTGATAATTCAGGAATAGTTTAGCTTCCATTAATTCATGTACCAGTTGATAGCTCAATCCATATCTGGCAAATATACATTCATTGGACTTTTTGGTCTCCTAATCTGAATGCAAGTGTCCAAGTCTATCTCAGGTGAGCAAAAGCTCACTTTTTCAGGCCAGTGTAAGCTCAACTATCTCGTAGTGAATATACTTTTGGAAAAGTGATATTTAAATAGACAAGAAACCCCAAATATTTATTTCATGATTGATGTCATGTGATTTTAAGCAACTTTCCAATTTATTTCAAATTTGATTCATTCATTGATTCATTCTTTTGCTATCCTTTGTTGAAGGAACAGTAATGCACTATTGGGAGCTAGCTGAAGACAAGAGGCATTTATGTGCAACCATCATGCAGCAGCTAGCTCCCAGTAATGCATTACTGCTCCTGAGCCTACCTAGGTATGCTTTTCAACTAAGGATAACAAGAGAATGAACCAAATTAGATAGAAGTAAATTGGAAAGGTGTTTAAAATCAGTTGCTCTGACTGAATCATGACAGAAACATAGTTTGTTTCATGTCCTTTTAACTATATCTCGGGTAAAGTTTCTCACTGAGTGATGACTCGTAGATGGGAGATACCCGAGAACAAGTACAATTGTTATTGAGCTCAAATAAGTTAGGGATTACTAATAAATAAATGAGTGTCTCCGCTCTAAGGGATCCACTAATCAATAAAGTTAAGGCACACAATAAAAATATGCAACACACTTGGTAAATAACAAGCAGTGTAGTCTCTTAGGACTATAATACGAGTGGAGCTATATTACGAGGCTATATTACGAGTGGAGCGATATTACAAGTGGCTGGTTAATGCAAGCTCGCGGTTTCACTTTATGCTTAGCACAATTAACCAGAGGTCAGACCTCTGGTTAAAAGTGAAAATATGCCCCAATTGCCCCCCCCCTCCAAATAAAGAGGACAGTAGAATACATTAAAGAATAAAGATCAGCATTTTTAATTAAAAAACAAAAAAACTGCACAAAGCTGTTATAAAGGGTTAAAGTGAGAGGATGTGGGGTGTTAAAAAAAAATGGCACCTAAAGTGCCTAAACATTGCGCTATATTTATATGTTAACATACGTATATTTGTTATGGGCAAAGTCAGATATTGGGTAATCCTATTATTACCTGGATAAAACGGATATTACCCAAGCGGCTATGGGTAAAGCCTGATGTATGATCATAAATCTCCTCAGAGTGCGGAGTCACTGCATCAGACACATACAGCATGCACTGTAATTCTACCATCTTCACTTTCCTTTTTGCCTTCGCCTGGGGGGTTCAAGGGGGGGCGAACCCCCCTGGGGGTTCAAGGTTGTATGCGAAAGCATCTGCGGGGCTCCTTCCTTGAAACCCCCAGGCAGAGGCAAAAGAAATAGTGTAGATGGGGGGAATAAGAGGATATCGGGCTTTACCAACAGCCGCTTGCGAAATGTCCGTTTTACCCGGGTAATCCTAGGATTACCCGAATTTCTTACTTTACCCGTAACATCTACACATATAAACACATACATACAGTATATATGTATATATTTTTATTTTGCTGCCCAACGCTGCGCGATTTGCCCCCTAGGTGGTTTGCTGTGTTTCTCACATTGGCGCCTATAGAACGCGCTCTCATGAACACAAGGCTCCCAGGCAATAAGAACACAAGGCCGCGTTGGCATTGCGTCTGGCTTGTAATACCAGCACACATTTACGTGCACTGGTATTACTGTGTGTCGCCAAACATCGCACTCTCAAAAGCGCAAGTATGATATAAATAAGAAAATCATTTTAGAGTCAGTAAACACTGTTTTTGCCCCTTACAATTTAGGGCCAGATCATGAGTGGTACGATAACTGTTGTTAGCGAGCAAAAAGGGATTTATCAAGTCTCTTTGCGCACGTCGAAAGTAGTGTGCACATTACAAGTTGAAATTAAATGCATTCGCTTGAGCGCAGTTGAATTTAAGGAGCGTCAGGATAGCGCTACTTCAGAGCTCTAGTAAACTGCTAAACGAGTCAAAAAAGTTGCACAAAACACATCAAAATTACATTTAAAAGTACAGTTACACTCATAACTCAAAGATATGAGGTCTCATGTGTTAGAAAAAAATAGACAGGGCTTTAACATATACCGGTATATGCATACGTACACGTCTAAATATGTATATGTTGCATATACATGTATCTTTGTGTACATATGTATTTAAATAACATAAATTATGCTTACCTGATAATGTTCTTTTCTTCTGATGGGAAGAGTCCACAGATGCATTAATTACTTTTGGGAATTCAGAAACTGGCCACCAGGAGCAGGCAAAGACACCCCAGCCAAAGGCTTCAAACACCTCCCCCACTTCCCTCATCCCCCAATCATTCTGACAAGGGAACAAGGAACAGTAGGAGAAATATCAGGGTGAAAAAAGGTGCCAGAAGAACAAAAATGTAGTGTCGCCTAATAGATAAAGCGCGGGCGGGAGCTGTGGACTCTTCCCGTCAGAAGAAAAGAAAATTATCAGGTAAGCATAATTTATGTTTTTCTTCTTAAACGGGAAGAGTCCACAGCTGCATTCAATACTTTTGGGAAAACAATACCCAAGCTAGAGGACACTGAAAGCAAACAAAGGGTGGGTACAAAAAAGGCGGATCCTTCAAAAGGCACCACAGCCTGAAATTACTCGACACCCAACAAAAAACTATAAATGACAAGGGGAAAAAAACGGAAGCCCGGGTAACCACTCATCAGTCACACAACCTGCAAAGCCGTACTAGAGACCACTCAGACCAAGAGTCTGCTGAGCACAAAGGCGTCCGAGGAGTTAGCCCTGCGACACTCAACTCCCACAATAGAGAGTAGAGGAACCCAAAAGAGATCCAAAGGACCATCCAACACGGGCTCAAGTCAAACTGGTCAAAAATCCCTATCTACACCCGAGAGGAAGAATAGAGGACCCCATGAGATATCCAAAGGACCAAATCAAAATTAGAGCAACCCGAGGTTGCCACAGGACCACTGTCCAGGGAAACAAACTCCCTAGAAGGATAAGGACTAGAAGATAAGTCCATAGTCAGGAGAAAATGTCACTAGGATGACCGGAAGGCCACCCTCATATCCTTGACACAGCACCATACGAACTATGGTGTATCAGAAACCCGCGAGTTCCCCCTTGCAACCTAGACAAGTCAAAACCCGTCAGGCTAGACAAGCATAGACAAAGACAGAAAAACTGTCCTAGTAGCTTAAAAAGGGCTCTCCAAGAGGGCATGGAGCCACCTGTGAGCAAAACTCCCGATGACTAAACACCAGGCAGCAAAGCTGTCCTAAGCCATTGTGGGACTCATCCCACTGAGAAGTGCTGAAAAATCTCGACAACAGCTCCCGACCAGAAAGTTCCGGAATCCAAGGAGCAATCCATCGGCAGCAGCCGCCGCCAGTGGAGAGATGGGCACTAAGAGTCCCCCCATCAAAGGGGAGGACAGATTCAATAAAAGTACACAGTCCATAATGAAAAAAAGAAGACTGATTCCTGGCCTTCCTTCCAGGATAACGGTCCCAGCCCAAAGGCTAGTGAAGGACCGGAGACAAAGGAAGGATCTACAAGGAATCAAAACCCCAGAGTAGAACTCTGACCGCTACTAAAAAAACTGGCATGCTACCCTGCACCATGACAGGAACCTCATGCTCGGGTCCAAGGATCCCTACACTGCAGCCTTCCATAAAGAAGGAACACTCCACAAGGAAGAAATCACTCTGACCCACAGCATGCTGATACTAGAATTCAATTCCGTGATTCTGAGAATGCAAGAATGGGAAAAAGACCATACGAGGCGAGAAAACAAGGACCCGTGGGCCCTTCACAGATACTGAGATACCTCTAAATCAAGGAGAACACGTAAGAAGCCCTTCCCCACCCTAGGTGAGAAGAAGGTATCAACAGTAACCACCCTAACAAAAGAGGTTAAACACCTCAGCCAATATTGTCAGCCCAGTTGCTATAGCAACTGGAGCCTACCAGGAAGCATCAGATGTCCCAGCAGACAAGTAGGGACCCATCAGAAAACCTCAAACTTAAGCCTTAGGCTGATATTCAACTCCCATGAGAGTCAGAAACCCCCGCCCCCTCCAAAGGGACACGTGGGAAAACCAAACCCTAAGGTTAAGCAGAACCATCCCTACCCGTTCCAGGCAAGAGACATGGTCCTAAGCCAGAGTGCTCAAAAAAATGGAACTGATCCGAAGATCTAAAGCTCCTGAGGAACCCATAAGCTGCCTCCTATGGTTAGGAGCGCACCCAGACAGAGCTTTCCACTATCTAAAGTCCTTAGATGTAAAGTACCTAGCAACATCCACAAACCCAAGAGTCTGAAAAAAACTCCCGACTGGTTTAGGAAATGGGCAACCAGTACCCCTGGATCGCAAGGTAATCCATGTAGACATGCCTAACGATTGGTGATTGCCAGAAAAAAAACAACTTATATCGGAGCTCAATACCTTCCTACCAGAAGCGTTGTATTTACGCCCCAGGCCCCATACTTCGTAGTAGGAGTCCACAATACTAGGCCATAATAGATATTTTTTTAGAATCCGACAGGATAATCAGCACCATGAGGGTGACATGAACCCAAGAAACAGTAGACAGCGCCCGACCAGTACCTACCTGGTGCAAGAACACTGCAGTAACCGTCTAAGGTCCAAGAAAAATCGACCTGAAGGATCGATAATATGAACTAGAAAATATAACCTCGTCTTTACCAATGTGCGCAACTTCCGAGGAAGTGCCCATGCGACCACAAAATCACAAGTATCAGTTCCAGAGAAAGAACGTTCCCAAAATGGAAGTTATATCAGACGTGAGCTTATACAAAACAAATCAAATACATCCTATCCGGATCAAAAATAAAAGTGAGGCAGCACCTGCGGGTGAACGCCCAAGGAAAAAAGGGTACGCCAACCGGACCAGCCAATCAGAGGCCCCCTTCACCCAAGCTCAGAACTGGAACCGATACATAAAAGAAAGAAAGAAAGAGAGAAAGACAGACACATCAAGGAGATTAGCTTCATCCCCAAACGTCTAACCCAGTTTGCCATCCGGCACCTAAGGCCTTGTATCCCTCGGCCCACTAGGACTGGGATCCTCTAGCAATGCCAAAACATGCCTTAGTAGGACACAAAGACGTGCCAACCTATAACGGAAGGCAAAATTATCCCTCGCCGGATCGACAAACTCTGACCCCAAGGTTGGGGCCCCTGAAGCCTCAGAGGCCCACGCTCCCCCAGGAGGTCGAACTGAATCGGGCGATCCCACGCCCAATGGCCCTGGTTGACAGAACACGGAAAGTATCTTAAAAATATTTCACTTGGGAGATACAAATGAGCCAGCGCCATAGATATGGCCATGCGGAACCGTGCCGTAACCTCTGGAGGAAACAAGCCACCTTCCGGAGAAGGGGTAAAGGCCATAGGGACACCTGCTTGCGTAGCAAAGGCAATTTCTGCAACACGCGCCTCACAGGACCTAGAATCCTTGGGGGCGGATGGCTCAACGCTCTCTGAGGATCCTGAATCGGGAGAAGAGAGTACTCTGGAACGGCAATCGGAACATAACTGATGGGCATGGATAACCCGGGCCATTTCATATTCATCACAAGACGCATTCTCTGCATCGGAGACATCTGTGTCTAAAAAATCATAATCCTCCATCTTTGGATTACAAAAATGACAAACACTAATTGGCACCTTCTTTACACCCCCAATGGCTGGGGCACTCACAACCTCCTGTGAAGCAGACAACCAACGAGCAGACTCTCTCTGTCACCACACAGTCAGCAAACAGAAGTGAAAAACAACGTAACCGCACCGTGCAAAAACGTTGGTACACCGTGCAAGTCATAAAAAAGGGCGCACAAATCTAAAGATCGCAGCAATTGATGATAAGGCCGTAATGTTCCGAAAAAGCCATGAGCCTAAAGTTTTACTACACATCAGCAGATAGAACCACATAAGAAACATGATTAAAGTCCCTCCTGTTCAATAACCCCCTCAGGAGATATTAACCCATGATTCCTATTTTAAGATAAAAGGAGTCCCACTGGGACCCTACCTTCTCTTTAACATCACGTTCACATAATGAAGTAAAATTAAACCATCTTACCGGAAACTACGCCGTGGAACAGGAACACGGCCCTTCAAGTGTGACAGATAGTAGCCTTGCTTCTGACATGGATTTGAGTGAATAAAGGCAGTCAGCGAAACTCGTCAACGCTGATTGCCAAGGAGTTGTTAATATGAGTCAGGATGGTTTTGCAGAAAGACTCTCCCTGCATCTCCGGACTCTAACCTTCATCCATGCCCTCACTGAGAGGCTGGCAGGACTACTTAAAACTCCAGTCCCATTTCGAAGAGTACTACCCACCATAAGAGACTATCTTCAAACTTCTGACACTTCTCTGCCAACCTCCTCTGATGAAAGGCAAAGAATGACTGGGGGATGAGGGAAGTGGGGGAGGTATTTGAAGCCTTTGGCTGGGGTGTCTTTGCCTCCTCCTGGTGGCCAGGTTCTGAATTCCCAAAAAGTAATGAATGCAGATGTGGACTCTTCCCGTTTAAGAAGAAAATGTATGTATTTTCCTGTATATTTACTGTACAAATGTAATATTTTTAGTGTTCTTCACTTACAGGACAATTTCCTTTTTATTGTAAATACATATTTCTATATATATATCTATATGTACACCAGAATATCTATTCCTATTTAAAAAAAAGGCTGCAAAAGCTTTAACATTGAGGTATATACATATACATGTCTAAATATGTATTTGTATGTATATATGTGTGTGTGTGTACATATGTATTTATATGCGTATTTATGTATTTACAGACATAAATACACGTATAAACATATGTACACATATATAGACATATAGATAAGTGCATTGGAGCCCTTTGCAGTCAAGTAGCTGAAAAAATGAAAAATATTTATGCAATATTCATATTTAATAAAGTGTTTAACTGTATATTATTATTATCAGTTATTTGTAGAGCACCAACAGGCACAGTATATGTACTGTAATATTTCACATTCCAATTTTCTTCACATAGGGAAAATATTTTAAATAGTTATCCCTATATATCTGTATATACCTATACCTATATACAGTATATTCATATACAGTATATATACATATATATATATATATATATATATATATATATATATATATATATATATACATACATTTTACCTGAAAAAACATCATATATATATATATATATATATAGAAATATGTATTTAGGAATAAATAGAACATATTCTTATATGTGAAGAACAATGGATATGTGAGATATTCATATTTCATGTAAGATTAGCGCACTTGAGGAAAACGATTGGGTTTGCATGCAAATAGGGTGTTAGTTCCCCCCCCCCACACACACACACACACACACAAACACACTTTTGCGCTCCATTGAAGTCTATGGGGGAATACTTTAACAATGTCTTAATTTTCAAAGTACAGCTTTTTAGTGTGTTGGGTTATAGTGCTCGTTTGAAAACGTTTTACTCTTAACTTGTGATACACGCTCTACCCGAAGCATGCAAAAAGCTTACTTCTAGCGGAGTTAACGCGCGAACGGCGCTGATGAATAGTGCTCCACTCATAATCTAGCCCTTAGTGAGACGATGTGGTATATATATATATATATATATATATATAGACAAACATGTATATACACACACAAACATATTTGTGTCTGTATTTATATATATATATATACATATATAATAATTACATACATACCTTATACAGTTACACAATAAAAGTTGGATTTGTATTTTACAGCTGTAAAACCTAGAAAGGATCCAGCCTCACTAAGTTAAATTTTAGGTGCAGCTGGTGGGTGGAAGGGCACTCATGGGTGTCTTGGGGACACTAAATCAGGGAGACAGAGCCTAATTTTAAGGCACCAGTGGCTTTCTGGCACCTGGGTTTGTCAAGCCCTGATTAATGTCCTTTTAAATCCCAAGTATGTTTCCCATATTGTTGCTGTTAATAAAATCCTGTTACTTTTGTGTAGTGTTTAATGTAAAATGCATTAAGCTTGCTACATTAACATTCTACTCACTTGTCTATTGCATTTATTTTTTATTATCACCACTCAGTGGTTAAACCTTCAGTAATGTGTAGGTAAGGACTTCAGACATCAGGAAAAGAAGCATTTTCCTTGAAGCTTTCTAGAAATTGTATTAATATATATTGCAGACAGAAACAGTTGTCAGTACTGATCTCTGACCCACTTTTATCTGAATCCTATCTGCTTCGGATTTAGTATACCTATCTGGTCGAGTAAAAACCAAAAAACTGTAAACTTGAATATAAGTGAATTAGTTAAAGTGATTGTAAAGTTGAATGACTTAAAGCCCGGTATTTAAAAATACTCTTAAAAACATGGGCAGTTTAAGTAATTTAAAGTAAAAAACTTTACAATTACACATTTATTTATTTTTTAAATGCTTACATTTTTGTTAATGTAAACTTACTGCCGATCTGGCTTCCTCCAATCGTTGAGCTGGACGCCAAAGGGGGCACACAACGATTGGAGGAACCGGATTTATCATAAATCTGCTCAATACTGAAGGAGATGCGGGCGGAGGATCGTCTGTGTGTTTACAGTAACAAATAGGTAAGTATTTTAAAAAAGAAACATAATTGTAAAGTTTAATGACTTAAAGTGCCCATGTTTTTAAGAGTATTTTTAAATACTGGGCTTTAAATCATTCAACTCTACAATCACTTTAAAAGGACAATTATTTTTTTATTGCATCTAAAGGTGGGCATTTTAATATATATTACAGTTGTTTTGTTTTATGAATAATGGATGTTCCTGTGCTGAAAAATACACTTTGATTTTAAGATTGTGGGGTGTGTCACAATCCACCAATAGAGGGGGTTGAGACAGTTTATGAGTTTATTGTGTAGAGGGGTAGTTTGCGATTGGGGGGTGTGCCGGTTTAGGCGTTAATAGAGTAGTTAGTCCTCCAGTCAAACTCAAAAAAGTTTGAGTGTTAAATGCAATTGCGTTTAAACGATTGTATGCACTTTGAACTTGTAATACGAGTGGACATTACTGCTCAATGCCGCCCATAGAAATTATGGGGAGTGTAAATTACCATGGTAATGCAGTAATTTAAACAGCGCATCACATTTGAGCGTAAAAAACACCGCAATCTCACAATACCTTTTTGCCCTCCCCTCGTTAGCTATAGCGCTCCATTCGAAAACTAACCCGCACATCAGTGGTCATCAATTGTGGCCCTCCAAAGGTTTTGGAACTACATTTCCCATGATGCTCAGCCAGCTGAAATAATCCCTGCCTCAGATGGTAATGGCATTCACTAATGCACATGTAGTATTTAGCTTCTTAAAGGGACACTGAACTCAAATTTTTCCTTTTGTGATTCAGATAGAGCATGCAATTTTAAGCAACTTTCTAATTTACTCCTATTATCAATTTTTCTTTGTTCTCTATCTTTATTTGAAAAAGAAGGTACCTAAGCTTTGGAGCCAGCAAATTTTTGGTTCAGAACTCTGGTCAGCACTTGTTTATTGGTGGGTGAATTTATCCACCAATCAGCAAGAACAACCCAGGTTGTTCACCAACAATGGACGGGCATCTAAACTTACATTCTTGCTTTTCAAATAAAGATACCAAGAGAACAAAGAAAATTAGAAAGTTGCTTAAAATTGCTTGCTCTATCTGAATCATGAAAGAAAAAATTTGGGTTCAGTGTCCCTTTAATCATACATGGAGTCCCTTTTGAATATATTAAAAAAAATCTAGAATGTCAATTACATTTAGATAATTAAACTTTTATGTAAATGAATGAATTTACCATTTCTTTTATAAATTCCCTAAATCTTCTATTTTACCAAACATCAAAATTTAAGATTTAGATTTTTTTTTGCTCCTATGTCTCATAAAAAACACTCATATAAAGTCTCATTATTGTGATACCAACTTTTAAATTTATAATAATAATAATTTGCGATTTATATAGCGCTTTTCTCCCTTTGAAACTCAAAGCACTTTACAAATATACCAACATAAAGACATAAAAGTTAGGAGTTTCTGAAGGTCAGATAAGCGGACTGAATGCCTGATGGAAGAGGTGGGCCTTTAACGTTTTTTTAAAAGTCTGTAAGGACGGTGCCTCTCTGATTGCGCACAGTAAAGAGTTCCAGAAAGTAGGGGCAGCGTGGCAGAATGCTCTGGAGCCTGAGTTTGTCCTTATTCTTGGCACTGAGAGGAGGGATGTGTTGGCTGGCCTAAGTGAGCGGGATGGGATGTAGGGTGTCAGGAGCTCTTTCAGGTACTGTGGGCCTTGGTTGTTTAAGGCTCTAAAGGTCAGCAGGTCAATTTTAAAATATGTTCGCCATTTAATTGGAAACCAATGCAGGGAGTGCAGAACAGGTGTTATGTGGCAGGAGCGAGTTTGATTAGTCAGTAGTCTGGCTGCTGCATTTTGTACATTTTTGTAAATTTATAGTTGTTCAGTATAGCACAGGTGAGGGATAGCTTATATGAGTGAAAACTCCACTTCTCACCAAAATACAATAGCCAGTTATTTTACCAATAATTGGGATTTTTCCCTTTTTCATAAGGGTAATAGACCAGTCTATTTCTCATAGTAAAGGTATAAAAACCTTTATGCAAATTGCTTGGGACTGGAAAAAGGTTTGGCTATCAGAATAGTTTGGATTTTGAAATAACAGAATTTATGTTTACCTGATAAATTACTTTCTCCAACGGTGTGTCCGGTCCACGGCGTCATCCTTACTTGTGGGATATTCTCTTCCCCAACAGGAAATGGCAAAGAGCCCAGCAAAGCTGGTCACATGATCCCTCCTAGGCTCCGCCTTCCCCAGTCATTCGACCGACGTAAAGGAGGAATATTTGCATAGGAGAAATCATATGATACCGTGGTGACTGTAGTTAAAGAAAATAAATTATCAGACCTGATTAAAAAAACCAGGGCGGGCCGTGGACCGGACACACCGTTGGAGAAAGTAATTTATCAGGTAAACATAAATTCTGTTTTCTCCAACATAGGTGTGTCCGGTCCACGGCGTCATCCTTACTTGTGGGAACCAATACCAAAGCTTTAGGACACGGATGATGGGAGGGAGCAAATCAGGTCACCTAGATGGAAGGCACCACGGCTTGCAAAACCTTTCTCCCGAAAATAGCCTCAGAAGAAGCAAAAGTATCAAATTTGTAAAATTTAGTAAAAGTGTGCAGTGAAGACCAAGTCGCTGCCTTACATATCTGATCAACAGAAGCCTCGTTCTTGAAGGCCCATGTGGAAGCCACGGCCCTAGTGGAATGAGCTGTGATTCTTTCAGGAGGCTGCCGTCCGGCAGTCTCGTAAGCCAATCTGATGATGCTTTTAATCCAAAAAGAGAGAGAGGTAGAAGTTGCTTTTTGACCTCTCCTTTTACCAGAATAAACAACAAACAAGGAAGATGTTTGTCTGAAATCCTTTGTAGCATCTAAATAGAATTTTAGAGCACGAACTACATCCAAATTGTGCAACAAACGTTCCTTCTTTGAAACTGGATTCGGACACAAAGAAGGCACGACTATCTCCTGGTTAATGTTTTTGTTAGAAACAACTTTCGGAAGAAAACCAGGTTTAGTACGCAAAACCACCTTATCTGCATGGAACACCAGATAAGGAGGAGAACACTGCAGAGCAGATAACTCTGAAACTTTTCTAGCAGAAGAAATTGCAACCAAAAACAAAACTTTCCAAGATAATAACTTAATATCTACGGAATGTAAGGGTTCAAACGGAACCCCCTGAAGAACTGAAAGAACTAAATTGAGACTCCAAGGAGGAGTCAAAGGTTTGTAAACAGGCTTGATTCTAACCAGAGCCTGAACAAAAGCTTGAACATCTGGCACAGCCGCCAGCTTTTTGTGAAGTAAAACAGATAAAGCAGAAATCTGTCCCTTCAAAGAACTTGCAGATAATCCTTTCTCCAAACCTTCTTGAAGAAAGGATAGAATCTTAGGAATTTTTATCTTGTTCCATGGGAATCCTTTAGATTCACACCAACAGATATATTTTTTCCATATTTTATGGTAGATTTTTCTAGTTACAGGCTTTCTGGCCTGAACAAGAGTATCAATGACAGAATCTGAGAACCCTCGCTTTGATAAAATCAAGCGTTCAATCTCCAAGCAGTCAGTTGGAGTGAGGCCAGATTCGGATGTTCGAACGGACCTTGAACAAGAAGGTCCCGTCTCAAAGGTAGCTTCCATGGTGGAGCCGATGACATATTCACCAGGTCTGCATACCAAGTCCTGCGTGGCCACGCAGGAGCTATCAAGATCACCGATGCCCTCTCCTGATTGATCCTGGCTACCAGCCTGGGGATGAGAGGAAACGGTGGGAATACATAAGCTAGGTTGAAGGTCCAAGGCGCTACTAGTGCATCTACTAGAGTCGCCTTGGGATCCCTGGATCTGGACCCGTAGCAAGGAACCTTGAAGTTCTGACGAGAGGCCATCAGATCCATGTCTGGAATGCCCCACAATCGAGTAATTTGGGCAAAGATTTCCGGATGGAGTTCCCACTCCCCCGGATGAAAAGTCTGACGACTCAGAAAATCCGCTTCCCAATTTTCCACTCCTGGGATGTGGATTGCAGACAAGTGGCAGGAGTGAGTCTCCGCCCATTGAATGATTTTGGTCACTTCTTCCATCGCCAGGGAACTCCTTGTTCCCCCCTGATGGTTGATATACGCAACAGTCGTCATGCTGTCCGATTGAAACCGTATGAATTTGGCCTTTGCTAGCTGAGGCCAAGCCTTGAGAGCATTGAATATCGCTCTCAGTTCCAGAATATTTATCGGGAGAAGAGATTCTTCCCGAGACCAAAGACCCTGAGCTTTCAGGAGTTCCCAGACCGCGCCCCAGCCCACCAGACTGGCGTCGGTCGTGACAATGACCCACTCTGGTCTGCGGAAGCTCATCCCCTGTGACAGGTTGTCCAGGGTCAGCCACCAACGGAGTGAATCTCTGGTCCTCTGATCTACTTGTATCGTCGGAGACAAGTCTGTATAATCCCCATTCCACTGACTGAGCATGCACAGTTGTAATGGTCTCAGATGAATTCGTGCAAAAGGAACTATGTCCATTGCCGCGACCATCAAACCTATTACTTCCATGCACTGCGCTATGGAAGGAAGAGGAACAGAATGAAGTACTTGACAAGAGCTTAGAAGTTTTGATTTTCTGGCCTCTGTCAGAAAAATCCTCATTTCTAAGGAGTCTATTATTGTTCCCAAGAAGGGAACTCTTGTTGACGGAGATAGAGAACTTTTTTCTACGTTCACTTTCCACCCGTGAGATCTGAGAAAGGCCAGGACAATGTCCGTATGAGCCTTTGCTTGTGGTAGGGACGACGCTTGAATCAGTATGTCGTCCAAGTAAGGTACTACTGCAATGCCCCTTGGTCGTAGCACCGCTAGAAGGGACCCTAGTACCTTTGTGAAAATTCTTGGAGCAGTGGCTAATCCGAATGGAAGTGCCACAAACTGGTAATGCTTGTCCAGAAAGGCAAACCTTAGGAACCGATGATGTTCCTTGTGGATAGGAATATGTAGATACGCATCCTTTAAATCCACCGTGGTCATGAATTGACCTTCCTGGATGGAAGGAAGAATTGTCCGAATGGTTTCCATTTTGAACGATGGAACCTTGAGAAACTTGTTTAGGATCTTGAGATCTAAGATTGGTCTGAATGTTCCCTCTTTTTTGGGAACTATGAACAGATTGGAGTAGAATCCCATCCCTTGTTCTCCTAATGGAACAGGATGAATCACTCCCATTTTTAACAGGTCTTCTACACAATGTAAGAATGCCTGTCTTTTTATGTGGTCTGAAGACAATTGAGACCTGTGGAACCTACCCCTTGGGGGAAGCCCCTTGAATTCCAGAAGATAACCTTGGGAGACTATTTCTAGCGCCCAAGGATCCAGAACATCTCTTGCCCAAGCCTGAGCGAAGAGAGAAAGTCTGCCCCCCAACAGATCCGGTCCCGGATCGGGGGCCAACATCTCATGCTGTCTTGGTAGCAGTGGCAGGTTTCTTGGCCTGCTTACCTTTGTTCCAGCCTTGCATTGGCCTCCAGGCTGGCTTGGCTTGAGAAGTATTACCCTCCTGCTTAGAGGATGTAGCACTTGGGGCTGGTCCGTTTCTGCGAAAGGGACGAAAATTTGGTTTATTTTTAGCCTTGAAAGACCTATCCTGAGGAAGGGCGTGGCCCTTACCCCCAGTGATATCAGAGATAATCTCTTTCAAGTCAGGGCCAAACAGCGTTTTCCCCTTGAAAGGAATGTTAAGCAATTTGTTCTTGGAAGACGCATCCGCTGACCAAGATTTTAGCCAAAGCGCTCTGCGCGCCACAATAGCAAACCCAGAATTTTTCGCCGCTAATCTAGCCAATTGCAAAGTGGCGTCTAAAGTAAAAGAGTTAGCCAATTTGAGAGCATGAATTCTGTCCATAATCTCCTCATAAGAAGAATCTTTATTGAGCGACTTTTCTAGTTCATCGAACCAGAAACACGCTGCTGTAGTGACAGGAACAATGCATGAAATTGGTTGTAGAAGGTAACCTTGCTGAACAAACATCTTTTTAAGCAAACCCTCTAATTTTTTATCCATAGGATCTTTGAAAGCACAACTATCTTCTATAGGAATAGTAGTGCGTTTGTTTAGAGTAGAAACCGCCCCCTCGACCTTGGGGACTGTCTGCCATAAGTCCTTTCTGGGGTCGACCATAGGAAACAATTTCTTAAATATAGGGGGAGGGACAAAAGGTATGCCGGGCCTTTCCCATTCTTTGTTTACAATGTCCGCCACCCGCTTGGGTATAGGAAAAGCTTCGGGGGGCCCCGGGACCTCTAGGAACTTGTCCATCTTACATAATTTCTCTGGAATGACCAAATTCTCACAATCATCCAGAGTAGATAACACCTCCTTAAGCAGAGCGCGGAGATGTTCCAATTTAAATTTGAATGTAATCACATCAGGTTCAGCTTGTTGAGAAATTTTCCCTGAATCTGAAATTTCTCCCTCAGACAAAACCTCCCTGGCCCCCTCAGACTGGTGTAGGGGCACTTCAGAACCAATATCATCAGCGTCCTCATGCTCTTCAGTATTTTCTAAAACAGAGCAGTCGCGCTTTCGCTGATAAGTGGGCATTTTGGCTAAAATGTTTTTGATAGAATTATCCATTACAGCCGTTAATTGTTGCATAGTAAGGAGTATTGGCGCACTAGATGTACTAGGGGCCTCCTGTGTGGGCAAGACTGGCGTAGACGAAGGAGGGGATGATGCAGTACCATGCTTACTCCCCTCACTTGAGGAATCATCTTGGGCATCATTTTCTCTAAATTTTGTGTCACATAAATCACATCTATTTAAATGAGAAGGAACCTTGGCTTCCCCACATACAGAACACAGTCTATCTGATAGTTCAGACATGTTAAACAGGCATAAACTTGATAACAAAGTACAAAAAACGTTTTAAAATAAAACCGTTACTGTCACTTTAAATTTTAAACTGAACACACTTTATTACTGAAAATGTGAAAAAGTATGAAGGAATTGTTCAAAATTCACCAAAATTTCACCACAGTGTCTTAAAGCCTTAAAAGTATTGCACACCAAATTTGAAAGCTTTAACTCTTAAAATAACGGAACCGGAGCCGTTTTTATATTTAACCCCTATACAGTCCCTGGTATCTGCTTTGCTGAGACCCAACCAAGCCCAAAGGGGAATACGATACCAAATGACGCCTTCAGTAAGCTTTTTCTATGTATCTGAGCTCCTCACACATGCATCTGCATGTCTTGCTTCCCAAAAACAACTGCGCAATAGAGGCGCGAAAATGAGGCTCTGCCTATGATTAGAGAAGGCCCCCAGTGAAAAAGGTGTCCAATACAGTGCCTGCCGTTTTTTTTACATAATTCCCCAGAATAAAATAACTCCTCAAAGCTATGAAGTATTAAAAATGCTTATAAATCAATCGTTTTAGCCCAGAAAATGTCTACCAGTCTTAAAAGCCCTTGTGAAGCCCTTTATTCTTATTTAATAAAAATGGCTTACCGGATCCCATAGGGAAAATGACAGCTTCCAGCATTACCAAGTCTTGTTAGAAATGTGTCATACCTCAAGCAGCAAAAGTCTGCTCACTGTTTCCCCCAACTGAAGTTAATTCCTCTCAACAGTCCTGTGTGGAAACAGCCATCGATTTTAGTAACGGTTGCTAAAATCATTTTCCTCTTACAAACAGAAATCTTCATCTCTTTTCTGTTTCAGAGTAAATAGTACATACCAGCACTATTTTAAAATAACAAACTCTTGATTGAAGAATAAAAACTACATTTAAACACCAAAAAAACTCTAAGCCATCTCCGTGGAGATGTTGCCTGTACAACGGCAAAGAGAATGACTAGGGAAGGCGGAGCCTAGGAGGGATCATGTGACCAGCTTTGCTGGGCTCTTTGCCATTTCCTGTTGGGGAAGAGAATATCCCACAAGTAAGGATGACGCCGTGGACCGGACACACCTATGTTGGAGAAATTTCTATATTTGTATCTGTAAAATGGGACAGCTTGAATACGAGATTGGACCAAGTGCAAACAAAAATAATCTTATCATAATCTCTCATTTATACAATGTTTATGTTTTTATACAGCTTATACATGTCACCTAATAGTACTTTTTTTAAATCCTGTTTAATACTTCTATATACATTGTATATGGGGATCTCTTTCTGTACAATAAATGTCTCAGATACGCAAATGTAAATGTGGTTAGGTAGATAATAACTCAATAATTGTCTCTCAAATAAACAGAAGCTGAGTTTGTCCTTCAGGCAAGTGATAGCTCAGGTGAGCGTTAGTACAGTATGTCTCTTAGGTGTGAGAGAAGTGCACTGTAGAGGGCTGCTGGTATTCCCGTCACACTCTTGAGGCTGTCACTTTGTGCTCCCAAGGGGACATCATGAAGCATAGCAACGAAAGAATGTACTTTCAGCATCTCAAAATCCTGGTTCAGTTGCCATAGAAACAGAAAGGTGCATTGTGTCACAGTGGAAACTTTAAAGTGTTTCAGTATTTGAATTATTTGAAGTAAAATTAAAACATATCCTATATGCTGGTTCCACCATAGTTTAAGCTTGACTAATAATCTAAGTATACAAATAATAAAATAAATAGTGTTAAAAACAACAAGCAGTGGGTTATCATTGCAATATTTATTATTCATCCTTTTAAAAGGATTTTACCTTGTATTTCTTTTTTTTTTTACTTAAATTGTGAAGAGTCCTTTAGTTCCTATCACAGCCCTACAAGGATCAGATTTTCCATGAATGGCTACTAGTAGACACCATAAAATAGCTGCTGTCTGTTTGTTATGCTCAGTATATGATTTTTGCTGCGACAATAATGTGAAAAACATACGTTATGCTTACCTGATAAATTTATTTCTCTTGTAGTGTATCCAGTCCACGGATCATCCATTACTTGTGGGATATTCTCCTTCCCAACAGGAAGTTGCAAGAGGATCACCCACAGCAGAGCTGCTATATAGCTCCTCCCCTCACTGCCATATCCAGTCATTCGACCGAAACAAGACGAGAAAGGAGAAACCATAGGGTGCAGTGGTGACTGTAGTTAAATTAAAATTTAGACCTGCCTTAAAAGGACAGGGCGGGCCGTGGACTGGATACACTACAAGAGAAATAAATTTATCAGGTAAGCATAAATTATGTTTTCTCTTGTTAAGTGTATCCAGTCCACAGATCATCTATTACTTGTGGGATACCAATACCAAAGCTAAAGTACACGGATGATGGGAGGGACAAGGCAGGAACTTAAACGGAAGGAACCACTGCCAGTAGAACCTTTCTCCCAAAAACAGCCTCCGAAGAAGCAAAAGTGTCAAATTTGTAAAAGGTGTGAAGCGAAGACCAAGTCGCAGCCTTGCAAATCTGTTCAACAGAGGCCTCATTTTTAAAGGCCCAGGTGGAAGCCACAGCTCTCTAGTAGAATGAGCTGTAATCATTTCAGGGGGCTGCTGTCCAGCAGTCTCATAGGCTAAGCGTATTATGCTCCAAAGCCAAAAGGAGAGAGAGGTTGCCGAAGCTTTTTGACCTCTCCTCTGTCCAGAGTAAACGACAAACAGGGCAGATGTTTGACGAAAATCTTTAGTAGCCTGTAAGTAAAACTTCAAGGCGCGGACTACGTCCAGATTATGCAAAAGACGTTCCTTCTTTGAAGAAGGATTAGGACACAATGATGGAACAACAATCTCTTGATTGATATTCCTGTTAGAAACCACCTTAGGTAAAAACCCAGGTTTGGTACGCAGAACTACCTTGTCTGAATGAAAAATCAGATAAGGAGAATCACAATGTAAGGCAGATAACTCAGAGACTCTTCAAGCCGAGGAAATAGCCATCAAAAACAGAACTTTCCAAGATAAAAGTTTAATATCAATGGAATGAAGGGGTTCAAACGGAACTCCCTGAAGAACTTTAAGAACCAAGTTTAAGCTCCACGGGGGAGCAACAGTTTTAAACACAGGCTTAATCCTAACCAAAGCCTGACAAAATGCCTGGACGTCTGGAACTTCTGCCAGATGCTTGTGCAAAAGAATAGACAGAGCAGAGATCTGTCCTTTTAAAGAACTAGCTGATAAGCCTTTGTCTAAACCCTCTTGGAGAAAGGACAATATCCTAGGAATCCTAACCTTACTCCATGAGTAACTCTTGGATTCACACCAATAAAGATATTTACGCCATATCTTATGGTAGATTTTCCTGGTGACAGGCTTCCGAGCCTGTATTAAGGTATCAATGACTGACTCGGAGAAGCCACGCCTTGATAGAATCAAGCGTTCAATCTCCATGCAGTCAGTCTCAGAGAAATTAGATTTGGATGATTGAAAGGACCTTGTATTAGAAGGTCCTGCCTCAGAGGCAGAGTCCATGGTGGAAGAGATGACATGTCCACTAGGTCTGCATACCAGGTCCTGCGTGGCCACGCAGGCGCTATCAGAATCACTGATGCTCTCTCCTGTTTGATTTTGGCAATCAGTCGAGGGAGCAGAGGAAGCGGTGGAAACACATAGGCCAGGTTGAAGAACCAAGGAGCTGCTAGAGCATCTATCAGCGTTGCTCCCGGGTCCATGGACCTGGATCCGTAACAAGGAAGCTTGGCGTTCTGGCGAGACGCCATGAGATCCAGTTCTGGTTTGCCTCAACGATGGACCAGTTGAGCAAACACCTCCGGATGGAGTTCCCACTCCCCCGGATGAAAAGTCTGACGACTTAGAAAATCCGCCTCCCAGTTCTCTACGCCTGGGATGTGGATCGCTGACAGGTGGCAAGAGTGAGACTCTGCCCAGCGAATTATCTTTGAGACTTCTAACATCGCTAGGGAACTCCTGGTTCCCCCTTGATGGTTGATGTAAGCCACAGTCGTGATGTTGTCCGACTGAAATCTGATGAACCTCAGTGTTGCTAACTGAGGCCAAGCTAGAAGAGCATTGAATATTGCTCTTAACTCCAGAATATTTATTGGGAGGACTTTCTCCTCCTGAGTCCACGATCCCTGAGCCTTCAGGGATTTCCAGACTGCACCCCAACCTAGAAGCCTGGCATCTGTTGTTACAATCGTCCAATCTGGCCTGCGAAAGGTCATACCCTTGGACAGATGGACCCGAGAAAGCCACCAGAGAAGAGAATCTCTGGTCTCTTGATCCAGATTTAGTAGAGGGGACAAATCTGAGTAATCCCCATTCCACTGACTTAGCATGCATAATTGCAGCGGTCTGAGATGCAGGCGCGCAAATGGCACTATGTCCATTGCCGCTACCATTAAGCCGATTACTTCAATGCACTGAGCCACTGACGGGCGTGGAATGGAATGAAGGACACGGCAAGCATTTAGAAGTTTTGATAACCTGGACTCCGTCAGGTAAATTTTCATCTCTACAGAATCTATAAGAGTCCCTAGGAAGGAGACTCTTGTGAGTGGTGATAGAGAACTCTTTTCCATGATCACTTTCCACCCATGCAACCTCAGAAATGCCAGAACTATCTCTGAATGAGACTTGGCAATTTGAAATCTTGACGCCTGTATCAGGATGTCATCTAGATACGGAGCCACCGCTATGCCTCGCGGTCTTAGAACCGCCAGAAGTGAGCCCAGAACCTTTGTAAAAATTCTCGGGGCAGTAGCCAACCCGAAGGGAAGAGCTACAAATTGGTAATGCCTGTCTAGAAAGGCAAACCTTAGGAACCGATGATGATCTTTGTGAATTGGTATGTGAAGGTAGGCATCCTTTAAGTCCACTGTGGTCATGTACTGACCCTCTTGGATCATGGGAAGGATGGTCCGAATAGTTTCCATTTTGAATGTTGGAACTCTGAGGAATTTGTTTAAGATCTTTAGATCCAAGATTGGTCTGAAGGTTCCCTCTTTCTTGGGAACCACAAACAGATTTGAATAAAATCCCTGTCCTTGTTCCGTCCGCGGAACTGGATGGATCACTCCCATTACTAGGAGGTCTTGCACACAGCTTAGGAATGCCTCTTTCTTTATCTGGTTTGCTGATAACCTTGAAAGATGAAATCTCCCTTGTGGAGGAGAAGCTTTGAAGTCCAGAAGATATCCCTGAGATATGATTTCCAACGCCCAGGGATCCTGAACATCTCTTGCCCACACCTGGGCGAAGAGAGAAAGTCTGCCCCCCACTAGATCCGTTTCCGGATAGGGGGCCGTTCCTTCATGCTGTCTTGGGGGCAGCAGCAGGCTTCCTGGCCTGCTTGCCCTTGTTCCAGGACTGGTTAGGTTTCCAGGCCTGTCTGGAATGAGCAACAGTTCCCTCTTGTTTTGAAGCGGAGGAAGTTGATGCTGCTCCTGCCTTGAAATTTCGAAAGGCACGAAAATTACACTGTTTGGCCTTTGATTTGGCCCTGTCCTGAGGAAGGGTATGACCCTTGCCTCCAGTAATGTCAGCAATAATTTCCTTCAAGCCAGGCCCGAATAAGGTCTGCCCCTTGAAAGGAATGTTGAGCAATTTAGACTTTGAAGTCACGTAAGCTGACCAGGATTTAAGCCATAGCGCCCTACGCGCCTGGATGGCGAATCCAGAATTCTTAGCCGTTAGTTTAGTCAAATGAACAATGGCATCAGAAACAAATGAGTTAGCTAGCTTAAGCGTTCTAAGCTTGTCAATAATTTCATTCAATGGAGCTGTCTGGATGGCCTCTTCCAGGGCCTCAAACCAGAATGCCGCCGCCGCAGCAGTAACAGGCGCAATGCATGCAAGGGGCTGTAAAATAAAACCTTGTTGAATAAACATTTTCTTAAGGTAACCCTCCAATTTTTTATCCATTGGATCTGAAAAAGCACAACTTTCCTCAACCGGGATAGTGGTACGCTTTGCTAAAGTAGAAACTGCTCCCTCCACCTTAGGGACCGTCTGCCATAAGTCCCGTGTAGTGGCGTCTATTGGAAACATTTTTCTAAATATAGGAGGTGGGGAAAAGGGCACACCGGGTCTATCCCAGTCCTTGCTAATAACTTCTGTAAGCCTTTTAGGTATAGGAAAAACGTCAGTACACACCGGCACCGCATAGTATCTATCCAGCCTACACAATTTCTCTGGAATTGCAACTGTGTTACAGTCATTCAGAGCAGCTAATACCTCCCCAAGCAATACACGGAGGTTCTCAAGCTTAAATTTAAAATTAGAAATCTCTGAATCAGGTTTCCCCGAGTCAGAGATGTCACCCACAGACTGAAGCTCTCCGTCCTCATGTTCTGCATACTGTGACGCAGTATCAGACATGGCTCTAACAGCATTTGCGCGCTCTGTATCTCTCCTAACCCCAGAGCTATCACGCTTGCCTCTTAATTCAGGCAATCTAGATAATACCTCTGACAGGGTATTATTCATGATTGCAGCCTTGTCCTGCAAGGTAATCGCTATGGGCGTCCCTGATGTAATTGGCGCCATATTAGCGTGCGTCCCCTGAGCGGGAGGCGAAGGGTCTGACACGTGGGGAGAGTTAGTCGGCATAACTTCCCCCTCGACAGAACCCTCTGGTGATAATTCTTTTATAGATAAAGACTGATCTTTACTGTTTAAGGTGAAATCAATACATTTAGTACACATTCTCCTATGGGGCTCCACCATGGCTTTCAAACATAATGAACAAGTAGGTTCCTCTGTGTCAGACATGTTTAAACAGACTAGCAATGAGACTAGAAAGCTTGGAAAACACTTTAAAACAGGTTTACAAGCAATATAAAAAACGTTACTGCGCCTTTAAGAAACACAAATTTTCCCAAATTTTGAAATAACAGTGAAAAAATGCAGTTACACTAACGAAATTTTTACAGTGTATGTAATAAGTTAGCAGAGCATTGCACCCACTTGCAAATGGATGATTAACCCCTTAATACCAAAAACGGAATAACAAATGACAAAAAACGTTTTTTAAACAGTCACAACAACTGCCACAGCTCTACTGTGGCTTTTTACCTCCCTCAATACGACTTTTGAAGCCTTTTGAGCCCTTCAGAGAAGTCCTGGATCATGCAGGAAGAAGCTGGATGTCTGTGTCTGTAATTTTTGCTGTGCAAAAAAAACGCTAAAATAGGCCCCTCCCACTCAGGGAACTGTTTCTAGGCAAAATTCAAGCCAGCCATGTGGAAAAAACTAGGCCCCAATAAGTTTTATCACCAAACATATGTAAAAAACGATTAAACATGCCAGCAAACGTTTTAAAATACACTTTTATAAGAATATGTATCTCTATTAATAAGCCTGATACCAGTCGCTATCACTGCATTTAAGGCTTTACTTACATTACTTCGGTATCAGCAGCATTTTCTAGCAAATTCCATCCCTAGAAAAATATTTTAACTGCACATACCTTATTGCAGGAAAACCTGCACGCTATTCCCCCTCTGAAGTTACCTCACTCCTCAGAATATGTGAGAACAGCAAAGGATCTTAGTTACTTCTGCTAAGATCATAGAAAACGCAGGCAGATTCTTCTTCTAAATACTGCCTGAGATAAACAGTACACTCCGGTACCATTTAAAAATAACAAACTTTTGATTGAATAAATAAACTAAGTATAAAACACCATAGTCCTCTTACGACCTCCATCTTAGTTGAGAGTTGCAAGAGAATGACTGGATATGGCAGTGAGGGGAGGAGCTATATAGCAGCTCTGCTGTGGGTGATCCTCTTGCAACTTCCTGTTGGGAAGGAGAATATTCCACAAGTAATGGATGATCCGTGGACTGGATACACTTAACAAGAGAAATAGAGCTTACGTTCTATAATGGTAGGTCCCTTTTCTATCTGCAGGCAGTGGCTACAATGAGTGCTCATTTAACATGAAAACAAGTAAGTTGTTTGCTCTTTTTAAACACAATCTGATTATTTTAAGGTTTACTTTGATTTAACATTGTTTTACTAAAAGAGCACTCTTTCACATCCCTTGTTACAAGAGGCACACATAAGTAGAGACCTGATTGATAGCTAGATAGATACACAGACAGACAGAGAGGCAGACAGACAGAGACATACAGATATATAGACAGATAGAAAGAAAGATAATGGATAGAAAATATATAGATAATTGATAGATTAAAAAGATAATAGATATATAGACAGACACATAATAACATAATTTATGCTTACCTGATAAATTCCTTTCTCCTGTAGTGTAGTCAGTCCACGGGTCATCCATTACTTATGGGATATTAACTCTTCCCCAACAGGAAGTGCAAGAGGATCACCCAAGCAGAGCTGCTATATAGCTCCTCCCCTCTACGTCACACCCAGTCATTCGACCGAGAACCAAACGAGAAAGGAGAAACTATAGGGTGCAGTGGTGACTGGAGTATAATTTAAAATTTAGACCTGCCATAAAAAACAGGGCGGGCCGTGGACTGACTACACTACAGGAGAAAGGAATTTATCAGGTAAGCATAAATTATGTTTTCTCCTGTTAAGTGTAGTCAGTCCACGGGTCATCCATTACTTATGGGATACCAATACCAAAGCTAAAGTACACGGATGACGGGAGGGACAGGCAGGATCTTTATACGGAAGGAACCACTGCCTGAAGAACCTTTCTCCCAAAAACAGCCTCCGAAGAAGCAAAAGTGTCAAATTTGTAAAATTTGGAAAAAGTATGAAGAGAAGACCAAGTTGCAGCCTTGCAAATCTGTTCAACAGAGGCCTCATTCTTAAAGGCCCAAGTGGAAGCCACAGCTCTAGTAGAATGAGCTGTAATCCTTTCAGGAGGTTGCTGTCCAGCAGTCTCATAGGCTAAACGTATTATGCTACGAAGCCAAAAGGATAGAGAGGTAGCAGATGCTTTTTGACCTCTCCTCTGTCCAGAATAAACGACAAACAGGGAAGAAGTTTGGCGAAAATCTTTAGTTGCCTGTAAATAAAATTTCAGTGCACGGACTACGTCCAGATTGTGCAGAAGTCGTTCCTTCTTTGAAGAAGGGTTAGGGCACAATGATGGAACAACAATCTCTTGATTGATATTCTTGTTAGTGACTACCTTAGGTAAGAACCCAGGTTTAGTACGCAGAACTACCTTATCTGAATGAAAAATCAGATAAGGAGAATCACAATGTAAGGCTGATAACTCAGAGACTCTACGAGCCGAGGAAATAGCCATTAAAAACAGAACTTTCCAAGATAACAACTTGATATCAATGGAATGAAGGGGTTCAAACGGAACACCCTGTAAAACGTTAAGAACTAAGTTTAAGCTCCACGGTGGAGCTACAGTCTTAAACACAGGCTTAATCCTAGCCAAAGCCTGACAAAAAGCCTGAACGTCTGGAACTTCTGACAGACGTTTGTGTAAAAGGATGGACAGAGCTGAGATCTGTCCCTTGAAAGAACTTGCAGATAAACCCTTTTCTAAACCCTCTTGTAGAAAAGACAATATCCTAGGAATCCTAACCTTACTCCATGAGTAACTCTTGGATTCGCACCAGTATAAGTATTTACGCCATATCTTATGGTAAATCTTCCTGGTAACAGGTTTCCTAGCCTGTATAAAGGTATCGATTACTGACTCCGAAAATCCACGCTTTGATAAAAACAGAATTTATGTTTACCTGATAAATTTCTTTCTCCAACGGTGTGTCCGGTCCACGGCGTCATCCTTACTTGTGGGATATTCTCTTCCCCAACAGGAAATGGCAAAGAGCCCAGCAAAGCTGGTCACATGATCCCTCCTAGGCTCCGCCTACCCCAGTCATTCGACCGACGTTAAGGAGGAATATTTGCATAGGAGAAACCATATGGTACCGTGGTGACTGTAGTTAAAGAAAATAAAATATCAGACCTGATTAAAAAAACCAGGGCGGGCCGTGGACCGGACACACCGTTGGAGAAAGAAATTTATCAGGTAAACATAAATTCTGTTTTCTCCAACATAGGTGTGTCCGGTCCACGGCGTCATCCTTACTTGTGGGAACCAATACCAAAGCTTTAGGACACGGATGAAGGGAGGGAGCAAATCAGGTCACCTAAATGGAAGGCACCACGGCTTGCAAAACCTTTCTCCCAAAAATAGCCTCAGAAGAAGCAAAAGTATCAAACTTGTAAAATTTGGTAAAAGTGTGCAGTGAAGACCAAGTCGCTGCCCTACATATCTGATCAACAGAAGCCTCGTTCTTGAAGGCCCATGTGGAAGCCACAGCCCTAGTGGAATGAGCTGTGATTCTTTCGGGAGGCTGCCGTCCGGCAGTCTCGTAAGCCAATCTGATGATGCTTTTAATCCAAAAAGAGAGAGAGGTAGAAGTTGCTTTTTGACCTCTCCTTTTACCTGAATAAACAACAAACAAGGAAGATGTTTGTCTAAAATCCTTTGTAGCATCTAAATAGAATTTTAGAGCGCGAACAACATCCAAATTGTGCAACAAACGTTCCTTCTTTGAAACTGGTTTTGGACACAGAGAAGGTACGATAATCTCCTGGTTAATGTTTTTGTTAGAAACAACTTTTGGAAGAAAACCAGGTTTAGTACGTAAAACCACCTTATCTGCATGGAACACCAGATAAGGAGGAGAACACTGCAGAGCAGATAATTCTGAGACTCTTCTAGCAGAAGAAATCGCAACTAAAAACAAAACTTTCCAAGATAATAACTTAATATCAACGGAATGTAAGGGTTCAAACGGAACCCCCTGAAGAACTGAAAGAACTAAATTGAGACTCCAAGGAGGAGTCAAAGGTTTGTAAACAGGCTTGATTCTAACCAGAGCCTGAACAAAGGCTTGAACATCTGGCACAGCTGCCAGCTTTTTGTGAAGTAATACCGACAAGGCAGAAATCTGTCCCTTCAGGGAACTTGCAGATAATCCTTTTTCCAATCCTTCTTGAAGGAAGGATAGAATCCTAGGAATCTTAACCTTGTCCCAAGGGAATCCTTTAGATTCACACCAACAGATATATTTTTTCCAAATTTTGTGGTAAATCTTTCTAGTCACAGGCTTTCTGGCCTGAACAAGAGTATCGATCACAGAATCTGAGAATCCTCGCTTCGATAAAATCAAGCGTTCAATCTCCAAGCAGTCAGCTGGAGTGAAACCAGATTCGGATGTTCGAACGGACCCTGAACAAGAAGGTCTCGTCTCAAAGGTAGCTTCCAAGGTGGAGCCGATGACATATTCACCAGATCTGCATACCAAGTCCTGCGTGGCCACGCAGGAGCTATCAAGATCACCGACGCCCTCTCCTGCTTGATCCTGGCTATCAGCCTGGGGATGAGAGGAAATGGCGGGAACACATAAGCTAGTTTGAAGGTCCAAGGTGCTACTAGTGCATCCACTAGAGCCGCCTTGGGATCCCTGGATCTGGCCCCGTAGCAAGGAACTTTGAAGTTCTGACGAGAGGCCATCAGATCCATGTCTGGAATGCCCCACAGGTGAGTGACTCGGGCAAAGATTTCCGGATGGAGTTCCCACTCCCCCGGATGCAATGTCTGACGACTCAGAAAATCCGCTTCCCAATTTTCCACTCCTGGGATGTGGATAGCAGACAGGTGGCAGGAGTGAGACTCCGCCCAAAGAATAATTTTGGTTACTTCTTCCATCGCTAGGGAACTCCTTGTTCCCCCCTGATGGTTGATGTACGCAACAGTCGTCATGTTGTCTGATTGAAACCGTATGAACCTGGTCCTCGCAAGCTGGGGCCAGGCCTGGAGCGCATTGAATATCGCTCTCAGTTCCAGAATATTTATCGGTAGAAGAGATTCTTCCCGAGACCAAAGACCCTGAGCTTTCAGGGATCCCCAGACCGCGCCCCAGCCTATCAGACTGGCGTCGGTCGTGACAATGACCCACTCTGGTCTGTGGAACATCATCCCTTGAGACAGATTGTCCAGGGACAGCCACCAACGGAGTGAGTCTCTGGTCCTCTGATTTACTTGTATCTTCGGAGACAAGTCTGTATAGTCCCCATTCCACTGACTGAGCATGCACAGTTGTAATGGTCTTAGATGAATGCGCGCAAAAGGAACTATGTCCATCGCCGCCACCATCAACCCGATCACTTCCATGCACTGAGCTATGGAAGGAAGAGGAACGGAATGAAGTATCCGACAAGAGTCCAGAAGCTTTGTTTTTCTGGCCTCTGTTAGAAAGATCCTCATTTCTAAGGAGTCTATAATTGTTCCCAAGAAGGGAACCCTTGTTGACGGGGATAGAGAACTCTTTTCCACGTTCACTTTCCAGCCGTGAGATCTGAGAAAGGCCAGGACAATGTCCGTGTGAGCCTTTGCTTGAGGAAGGGACGACGCTTGAATCAGAATGTCGTCCAGGTAAGGTACTACTGCAATGCCCCTTGGTCTTAGCACCGCTAGAAGGGACCCTAGTACCTTTGTGAAAATCCTTGGAGCAGTGGCTAATCCGAAAGGAAGCGCCACGAACTGGTAATGTTTGTCCAGGAATGCAAACCTTAGGAACCGATGATGTTCCTTGTGGATAGGAATATGTAGATACGCATCCTTTAAATCCACCGTGGTCATAAATTGACCTTCCTGGATGGAAGGAAGGATAGTTCGAATGGTTTCCATCTTGAACGATGGGACCTTGAGAAATTTGTTTAAGATCTTGAGATCTAGGATTGGTCTGAACGTTCCCTCTTTTTTGGGAACTATGAACAGATTGGAGTAGAACCCCATCCCTTGTTCTCTTAATGGAACAGGATGAATCACTCCCATTTTTAACAGGTCTTCTACACAATGTAAGAACGCCTGTCTTTTTATGTGGTCTGAAGACAACTGCGACTTGTGGAACCTCCCCCTTGGGGGAAGTCCCTTGAATTCCAGAAGATAACCCTGGGAGACTATTTCTAGCGCCCAAGGATCCAGAACATCTCTTGCCCAAGCCTGAGCGAAGAGAGAGAGTCTGCCCCCCACCAGATCCGGTCCCGGATCGGGGGCCAATATTTCATGCTGTCTTGGTAGCAGTGGCAGGTTTCTTGGCCTGCTTTCCCTTGTTCCAGCCTTGCATTGGTCTCCAAGCTGGCTTGGCCTGAGAAGTATTACCCTCTTGCTTAGAGGACGTAGCACCTTGGGCTGGTCCGTTTTTACGAAAGGGACGAAAATTAGGTCTATTTTTTGCCTTGAAGGGCCGATCCTGAGGAAGGGCGTGGCCCTTACCCCCAGTGATATCAGAGATAATCTCTTTCAAGTCAGGACCAAACAGCGTTTTCCCCTTGAAAGGAATGTTTAGTAGCTTGTTCTTGGAAGACGCATCAGCCGACCAAGATTTCAACCAAAGCGCTCTGCGCGCCACAATAGCAAACCCAGAGTTCTTAGCCGCTAACTTAGCCAATTGCAAAGAGGCGTCTAGAGTGAAAGAATTAGCCAATTTGAGAGCATTGATTCTGTCCATAATCTCCTCATAAGGAGGAGAGTCACTATCGAGCACCTTAATCAGTTCATCAAACCAGAAATATGCGGCTGTAGTGACAGGGACAATGCATGAAATGGGTTGTAGAAGGTAACCCTGCTGAACAAACATCTTTTTAAGCAAACCTTCTAATTTTTTATCCATAGGATCTTTGAAAGCACAACTATCCTCTATGGGAATAGTGGTGCGTTTGTTTAAAGTAGAAACCGCTCCCTCGACCTTGGGGACTGACTGCCATAAGTCCTTTCTGGGGTCGACCATAGGAAACAATTTTTTAAATATGGGGGGAGGGACGAAAGGAATACCGGGCCTTTCCCATTCTTTATTAACAATGTCCGCCACCCGCTTGGGTATAGGAAAAGCTTCTGGGAGCCCCGGCACCTCTAGGAACTTGTCCATTTTACATAGTTTCTCTGGGATGACTAAATTTTCACAATCATCCAGAGTGGATAATACCTCCTTAAGCAAAATGCGGAGATGTTCCAATTTAAATTTAAATGTAATCACATCAGATTCAGCCTGCTGAGAAATGTTCCCTAAATCAGTAATTTCTCCCTCAGACAAAACCTCCCTGGCCCCCTCAGATTGGGTTAGGGGCCCTTCAGAGATATTAATATCAGCGTCGTCATGCTCTTCAGTAACTAAAACAGAGCATCCACGCTTACGCTGACAAGGGTTCATTTTGGCTAAAATGTTTTTGACAGAATTATCCATTACAGCCGTTAATTGTCGCATAGTAAGGAGTATTGGCGCGCTAGATGTACTAGGGGCCTCCTGAGTGGGCAAGACTCGTGTAGACGAAGGAGGGAATGATGCAGTACCATGCTTACTCCCCTCACTTGAGGAATCATCTTGGGCATCATTGTCATTATCACATAAATCACATTTATTTAAATGAATAGGAATTCTGGCTTCCCCACATTCAGAACACAGTCTATCTGGTAGTTCAGACATGTTAAACAGGCATAAACTTGATCAGAAAGTACAAAAAACGTTTTAAAATAAAACCGTTACTGTCACTTTAAATTTTAAACTGAACACACTTTATTACTGCAATTGCGAAAAAACATGAAGGAATTGTTCAAAATTCACCAAATTTTCACCACAGCGTCTTAAAGCCTTGAAAATATTGCACACCAATTTTGGAAGCTTTAACCCTTAAAATAACGGAACCGGAGCCGTTTTAAGCTTTAAACCCCTTTACAGTCCCTGGTATCTGCTTTGCTGAGACCCAACCAAACCCAAAGGGGAATACGATACCAAATGACGCCTTCAGAAGTCTTTTATGAGTATCAGAGCTCCTCTCACATGCGACTGCATGCCATGCCTCTCAAAAACAAGTGCGCAACACCGGCGCGAAAATGAGACTCTGCCTATGCTTTGGGAAAGCCCCTAAAGAATAAGGTGTCTAAAACAGTGCCTGCCGATATTATTAAATCAAAATACCCAGAATAAATGATTCCTCAAGGCTAAATAAGTGTTAATATCAATCGATTTAGCCCAAAAAAAGTCTACAGTTTAAATAAGCCCTTGTGAAGCCCTTATTTACAATCGTAATAAACATGGCTTACCGGATCCCATAGGGAAAATGACAGCTTCCAGCATTACATCGTCTTGTTAGAATGTGTCATACCTCAAGCAGCAAGAGACTGCAAACTGTTCCCCCAACTGAAGTTAATTGCTCTCAACAGTCCTGTGTGGAACAGCCATGGATTTTAGTTACGGTTGCTAAAATCATTTTCCTCATACAAACAGAATTCTTCATCTCTTTTCTGTTTCTGAGTAAATAGTACGTACCAGCACTATTTGAAAATAACAAACTCTTGATTGAATAATGAAAAACTACAGTTAAACACTAAAAAACTCTAAGCCATCTCCGTGGAGATGTTGCCTGTACAACGGCAAAGAGAATGACTGGGGTAGGCGGAGCCTAGGAGGGATCATGTGACCAGCTTTGCTGGGCTCTTTGCCATTTCCTGTTGGGGAAGAGAATATCCCACAAGTAAGGATGACGCCGTGGACCGGACACACCTATGTTGGAGAAATCAAGCGTTCAATTTCCATGCAGTCAGCTTCAGAGAAATTAGATTTTGATGTTTGAAAGGACCCTGAATTAGAAGGTCCTGTCTCAGAGGCAGAGACCAAGGTGGACAGGATGACATGTCCACTAGATCTGCATACCAGGTCCTGCGTGGCCACGCAGGCGCTATTAGAATCACTGATGCTTTCTCCTGTTTGATCCTGGCAATCAAACGAGGAAGCATCGGGAAGGGTGGAAACACATAAGCCATCCCGAAGGTCCAAGGTGCTGTCAAAGCATCTACCAGGACCGCTCCCGGGTCCCTGGACCTGGACCCGTAACAAGGAAGCTTGGCGTTCTGGCGAGACGCCATGAGATCCATATCTGGTTTGCCCCAACGTCGAAGTATTTGGGCAAAGATCTCCGGATGAAGTTCCCACTCCCCCGGATGAAAAGTCTGGCGACTTAGGAAATCCGCCTCCCAGTTCTCCACTCCTGGAATGTGGATCGCTGACAGGTGGCAAGAGTGAGACTCTGCCCAGCGAATTATCTTTGATACTTCCATCATCGCTAGGGAACTCCTTGTCCCTCCTTGATGGTTGATGTAAGCTACAGTCGTGATGTTGTCCGACTGAAACCTGATGAACCTCCGAGTTGTTAACTGAGGCCAAGCCAGAAGGGCATTGAGAACTGCTCTCAATTCCAGAATGTTTATTGGAAGGAGACTCTCCTCCTGAGTCCATGATCCCTGAGCCTTCAGGGAATTCCAGACAGCGCCCCAACCTAGTAGGCTGGCGTCTGTTGTTACAATTGTCCAGTCTGGTCTGCTGAAAGGCATCCCCCTGGACAGATGTGGCAGAGAAAGCCACCATAGAAGAGAATCTCTGGTCTCTTGATCCAGATTCAGCGTAGGGGACAAATCTGAGTAATCCCCATTCCACTGACTTAGCATGCACAATTGCAGCGGTCTGAGATGCAGGCGTGCAAAAGGAACTATGTCCATTGCCGCTACCATTAAGCCGATTACCTCCATGCATTGAGCCACTGACGGGTGTTGAATGGAATGAAGGACACGGCAAGCATTTAGAAGCTTTGTTAACCTGTCCTCTGTCAGGTAAATTTTCATTTCTACAGAATCTATAAGAGTCCCCAAGAAGGGAACTCTTGTGAGTGGTAAGAGAGAACTCTTCTCTTCGTTCACTTTCCACCCATGCGACCTTAGAAATGCCAGTACTAACTCTGTATGAGACTTGGCAGTTTGAAAGCTTGACGCTTGTATCAGAATATCGTCTAGGTACGGAGCCACCGAAATTCCTTGCGGTCTTAGTACCGCCAGAAGAGAGCCCAGAACCTTTGTGAAGATTCTTGGAGCCGTAGCCAACCCGAATGGAAGAGCTACAAACTGGTAATGCCTGTCTAGGAAGGCAAACCTTAGATACCGGTAATGTTCTTTGTGAATCGGTATGTGAAGGTAAGCATCCTTTAAATCCACTGTGGTCATGTACTGACCTCTTTGGATCATGGGTAAGATTGTCCGAATAGTTTCCATTTTGAACGATGGAACTCTTAGGAATTTGTTTAGGATCTTTAAATCCAAGATTGGTCTGAAGGTTCCCTCTTTCTTGGGAACCACGAACAGATTTGAGTAAAACCCTTGTCCGTGTTCCGAGCAATATGTAAAACGTTACTGTGCCTTTAAGAAGCACAGAAAAAAACTATGACAGTTAAATAACAATGAACCGGATTAGTTATAAAAACCAAATTTACCCAGTAAAAGCATAAATTTAGCAAAGGATTGCACTCATTAGCAATGGATGATTAACCCTTAATATCAGAAAAAACGTATAACAATTGAAAATATAAGCGTTTTTATCACAGTCAAAGCACAGTCTCACAGGACTGCTGTGAGTGATTACCTCCCTCAAAACAAGTTTTGAAGACCCCTGAGCTCTGTGGAGACGTCCTGGATCATGCAGGGAGAGAAGGCAGACTTGTGACTGAATTTCTGATGCGTAGCAAAAGCGCCAAAATAGGCCCCTCCCACTCACATACAACAGTGAGGGAAGCTCAGTAAACTGCATTAATTTAAAACAAACGACAGCCATGTGGAAAATAACGCCCAAAACAATTTTTCACCAAGTACCTCAGATAATTAAACGATTTAACATGCCAGCAAACGTTTAAAATCTAACTTATGAAATGTCATTAAAAGCCTGCTGCTAGTCGTTCACACTGCAAGTTAGGCTAAAAGTTATATGCATACAGTATTTTCCCAGTGAAGTGCCATTCCCCAGAATACTGAAGTGTAAACATACATACATATCAGCCTGATACCAGTTGCTACTACTGCATTTAAGGCTGTACTTACATTATATCGGTATTGGCAGTATTTTCTCAGTCAATTCCATTCCTTAGAAAATAATATACTGCAACATACCTCTTTGCAGGTGAACCTGCCCGCTGTCCCCTGATCTGAAGTTACCTCACTCCTCAGAATGGCCGAGAACAGCAAATGGATCTTAGTTACGTCCGCTAAGATCATACAAAAAAAACTCAGGTAGATTCTTCTTCAAATTCTGCCTGAGAAGAAAACAACACACTCCGGTGCCGTTTAAAATAACAAACTTTTGATTGAAGATATAAAAACTAAGTATAATCACCACAGTCCTCTCACACATCCTATCTATTAGTTGGGTGCAAGAGAATGACTGGGTGTGACGTAGAGGGGAGGAGCTATATAGCAGCTCTGCTTGGGTGATCCTCTTGCACTTCCTGTTGGGGAGGAGTTAATATCCCATAAGTAATGGATGACCCGTGGACTGACTACACTTAACAGGAGAAATATAGATAATTGATAGATTAGATTAAGTATAGATAAATAGATAAATAGGTGATAGATATATTATAGATAGATAATAGAGATTATAGACATATGATAGATAATAGATATATAGATGATAGATAGATGATAGATATATAATATATAGATAATAGATAGATAATAAATAGATATATAGATAGAAATATTATAGAAAGATAATAGATGATAGACAGATGATAGATAATAAATAAATAGATAGATGATAGATAATAGATAGACAACCTTAAAAAAACCTAACACTAACCCCCGACGATTCACTTATAGTTATTGAAGTCCCGCTTGAAGGATCCATCCAGGCGGCGAAGTCCTCATCCAGGCAGCAAGAAGTCTTCATCCAGCAGTCGAAGTCTTCATCCATGCGGCAAGAAGTCTTCATCCAGAAGACATCTTCTATCTTCATCCATCCGGCGCGGAGCCGGTCCATCCTGAAGACATCCGGTCGCAGCCGTACACTGGAACTTCAATGCAAGTGACGCCATCAAAGATTCCTATTGGCTGAAAGATTTCAATCAGCCTATAGGATTTAGAGCTGCTAAAATTCTATTGGCTGTTCAAATCAGCCAATAAGATTTGAGCTCTCATTCTATTGGCTGATTGAAACAGCCAATAGAATGAGAGCTGCTCAAATCATATTTGCTATTTGGTTTTTTTTAAGGTTTTTTTGGGTGGGTTTTATTTTTAGATTAGGGTCTGGGCAGTGAAAGAGCTAAATGCCCTTTTAAGGGCAATGCCCATACAAATGCCCTTTTCAGGGCAATGGGTAGCTTAGGTTATTTTAGATAGTTATTTTATTTGGGGGGATTGGTTGGGTGGGTGGTGGGTTTTACTGTTGGCGGGTTGTTTGTATTTTTTTTACAGGTAAAAGAGCTGATATCTTTGGGGTAATGTCCCACAAAAGGCCATTTTAAGGGCCATTGGTAGTTTATTGTAGGCTAGGGGTTTTTTTATTTTTATTTTGGGGGGCTTTTTTATTTTGATAGGGCTATTAGATTAGGTGTAAAAAAAATATTTTTGATAATTTGGTTTGTTATTTTTTGTAATTTAGTGTTTGTTTGTTTTTGGTAACTTACGCCTAGATTACGAGTTTTGACGATAAAAACTTGCAGGTTAACGCTCCTTTTTTTTCCAGCGCTCACTTTAAACAACGCTGGTATTACAAGTTTTCTAAATGGCTGCGATAGCCTCAGAAAATTGAGCGTTGAGCATAATTTAGCTCCACTTCTACCTGTAATAACAGCGTTGCTTACGGTACGGTAAGCTGGCAAAACGTGCTCGTGCACGATTTCCCCATAGGATACACTGGGGCTGAGCTGGCTGAAAAAAAAACTAACACCTGCAAAAAAGCAGCGTTCAACTCCTAACGCAGCCCCATTGTTTCCTATGGGGAAAGAAAAAATATGTCTGCATCTAACACCCTAACATGAACCCCGAGTCTAAACACCCCTAACCTTACACTTATTAACCTCTAATCTGCCGCCCCCAACATTGTCGCCAGCTGCATTATACTATTAACCCCTAATCTGCCGCTCCGGACACCGCCGCCATCTACATTATACTTATGAACTCTTAATCTGCTGCCCCTAACATCGCCGACACCTATATTATATTTATTAACCCCTAATCTTCCGCCCCCAATGTCGCCGTCACCTACCTACACTTATTAACCCCTAATCTGCCGATCGGACATCGCCACCACTATAATAAATGTATTAACCCCTAAACCGCCGCACTCCCGCCTCGCAAACACTATAATTACTTTTATTAACACCTAATCTGCCGTCCCTAACATCGCCGCCACCTACCTACAATTATTAACCCCTAATCTGCCGCCCCCAACGTCGCCGCTACTATAATAAAGTTATTAACCCCTAAACCTAAGTCTAACCCTAACACCCCCCTAAGTTAAATATAATTTGAAGAAATCTAAATAATGAATGAATGAATATAATTAAATAAATTATTCCTATTTAAAACTAAATACTTATCTATAAAATAAACCATAAGATAGCTACAATACAATAATAGTTACATTGTAGCTATTTTAGGATTTATATTTATTTTACAGGCAACTTTGTATTTATTTTAACTATGTAGAATAGCTATTAAATAGTTAATAACTATTTAATAGCTACCTAGTTAAAATAATTACAAAATTACCTGTAAAATAAATCCTAACCTGTTACAAATACACCTAACACTACACTATCAATAAATTAATTAAATAAATTAACTACAATTATCTAAACTAAAATACAATTAAATAAACTAAAATATAGTACAAAAAACCCCCACTAAATTACAAAAAATAAAAAAATATTACAAGAATTTTAATCTAATTACACCTAATCTAAGCCCCCTAATAAAATAAACAAGCACCCCAAAATAATAAAATTCCCTATATACCCTATACTAAATTGCAAAAGTAATCCGCTCTTTTACCAGCCCTTAAAAGGGCTTTTTACGGGGCATTGCCCCAAAGTAATCAGCTCTTTTACCTGTAACAAAAAAATAAAATAATAAAAGACCCCCCCAACATTAAAACCCACCACCCACACACCCCTACTCTAAAACCCACCCAATCCCCCCTTAAAAAAACCTAACAATAACCCCCTGAAGATTACCCTACCTTGAGCCGTATTCACCCAGCCGGGCCGAATTCTTCATCCAATCCGGGCGATGTGGTCCTCCATCCGGCAGAAGTCTTCATCCAAGCGGGCCAGAAGAGGTCCTCCATCCGGCATAAGTCTTCATCCATCCGCGGCTCCATCTTCAAGACCTCCGACACGGAACATCCTCCTCGGCCAACAGACTAATGACGAATGAAGGTTCCTTTAAATTACGTCATCCAAGATGGCGTCCCTCAAATTCCGATTGGCTGATAGGATTCTATCAGCCAATTGGAATTAAGGTAGGAAAAATCCGATTGGTTGATTTAATCAGCCAATCGGATTGAAGTTCAATCCGATTGGCTGATTGGATCAGCCAATAGAATTGACCTTGCATTCTATTGGCTGATCCAATCAGCCAATCGGATTTTTCCTACCTTACTTCCGATTGGCTGATAGAATCCTATCAGCCAGCCAATCGGAATTCGAGGGACGCCATCTTGGATGACGTCATTTAAAGGAACCTTCATTCATCGTTAGTCCGTCGGCCGAGGAGGATGTTCCGCGTCGGAGGTTTTGAAGATGGAGCCGTGGATGGATGAAGACTTCTAACGGATGGAGGACCTCTTCTGCCCCGCTTGGATGAAGACTTCTGCCAGATGGAGGACCACATCGCCTGGATTGGATGAAGAATTCGGCCCGGCTGGGTGAACACGGCTCAAGATAGGGTGATCTTCAGGGGGTTAGTGTTTTTTTAAGGGGGGATCGGGTGAGTTTTACTATAGTTTAGTCTATTTAATTGTATTTTAGTTTAGATAATTGTAGTTAATTTATTTAATTAATTTATTGATAGTGTAGTGTTAGGTGTATTTGTAACTTAGGTTAGGATTTATTTTACAGGTAATTTTGTAATTATTTTAACTAGGTAGCTATTAAATAGTTATTAACTATTTAATAGCTATTCTACCTAGTTAAAATAAATACAAAGTTGCCTGTAAAATAAATATAAATTCTAAAATAGCTACAATGTAACTATTAGTTATATTGTAGCTATCTTAGGGTTTATTTTATAGGTAAGTATTTAGTTTTAAATAGGATTAATTTATTTAATTATAGTAATTTTATTTCGTTTTATTTAAATTATATTTAAGTTAGGGGGGTGTTAGGGTTAGGGCTAGGCTGACCATATTGCCACTTTAAAAAGGGACACATATGAAAAATACATATGTCAGGGCTGTTTAAAGAAATAATTTGTGATATTGTTCCATTATGAGAGAACCCTGACATGTATTTTTCATATTTGTCCCTTTTTAAAGCGGCAATATGGTCAGCCTAATTAGGGGTTAATAACCTTATTATAGTAGCGGCGACGTTGGGGGCGGGAGATTAGGGGTTAATAATTGTAGGTAGGTTGGGGCGACGTTGGGGGGGCAGATTAGGGGTTAATATAATTTATTATAGTGTTTGCGAGGCGGGATTTCTGCGGTTTAGGGGTTAATACATTTATTATAGTGGCGGCGATGTCCGGTCAGCAGATTAGGGGTTAATAAGTGTAGGTAGGTGGCGGCGACGTTGGGGGGGGCAGATTAGGGGTTAATAAATATAATGTAGGTGTCGGCGATGTTAGGGACGGCAGATTAAGGGTTCATAGGTATAATGTAGGTGGCGGCGATGTCCGGTCGGCAAATTAGGGGTTAAATAATTTTATTATAGTGTTTGTAATGTGGGGGGGCTTCGGTTTAGGGGTTCATAGGTAGTTTATGGGTGTTAGTGTACTTTGTAGCACTGTAGTTAAGAGCTTTATGTTCCGGCATTAGCCCATAAAACTCTTAAAGGGACACTGTACCCCAAATTTTTCTTTCATGATTCAGATTGAGCATGACATTTTAAGCAACTTTCTAATTTACTCCTATTATCACATTTTCTTCATTCTCTTGGTATCTTTATTTAAAATGCAAGATTGTGAGCTTAGATGACGGCCCATTTTTGGTGAACAACCTGGGTTGTCCTTGCTGATAGGTGGATAAATTCATCCACCAATAAAAAAAACAGAATTTATGTTTACCTGATAAATTACTTTCTCCAACGGTGTGTCCGGTCCACGGCGTCATCCTTACTTGTGGGATATTCTCTTCCCCAACAGGAAATGGCAAAGAGCCCAGCAAAGCTGGTCACATGATCCCTCCTAGGCTCCGCCTTCCCCAGTCATTCGACCGACGTAAAGGAGGAATATTTGCATAGGAGAAACCATATGATACCGTGGTGACTGTAGTTAAAGAAAATAAATTATCAGACCTGATTAAAAAACCAGGGCGGGCCGTGGACCGGACACACCGTTGGAGAAAGTAATTTATCAGGTAAACATAAATTCTGTTTTCTCCAACATAGGTGTGTCCGGTCCACGGCGTCATCCTTACTTGTGGGAACCAATACCAAAGCTTTAGGACACGGATGAAGGGAGGGAGCAAATCAGGTCACCTAAATGGAAGGCACCACGGCTTGCAAAACCTTTCTCCCAAAAATAGCCTCAGAAGAAGCAAAAGTATCAAACTTGTAAAATTTGGTAAAAGTGTGCAGTGAAGACCAAGTCGCTGCCTTACATATCTGATCAACAGAAGCCTCGTTCTTGAAGGCCCATGTGGAAGCCACAGCCCTAGTGGAATGAGCTGTGATTCTTTCAGGAGGCTGCCGTCCGGCAGTCTCATAAGCCAATCTGATGATGCTTTTAATCCAAAAAGAGAGAGAGGTAGAAGTTGCTTTTTGACCTCTCCTTTTACCAGAATAAACAACAAACAAGGAAGATGTTTGTCTAAAATCCTTTGTAGCATCTAAATAGAATTTTAGAGTGCGAACAACATCCAAATTGTGCAACAAACGTTCCTTCTTTGAAACTGGATTCGGGCACAAAGAAGGCACGACTATCTCCTGGTTAATGTTTTTGTTAGAAACAACTTTCGGAAGAAAACCAGGTTTAGTACGTAAAACCACCTTATCTGCATGGAACACCAGATAAGGAGGAGAACACTGCAGAGCAGATAATTCTGAAACTCTTCTAGCAGAAGAAATTGCAACCAAAAACAAAACTTTCCAAGATAATAACTTAATATCAACGGAATGTAAGGGTTCAAACGGAACCCCCTGAAGAACTGAAAGAACTAAATTGAGACTCCAAGGAGGAGTCAAAGGTTTGTAAACAGGCTTGATTCTAACCAGAGCCTGAACAAAGGCTTGAACATCTGGCACAGCTGCCAGCTTTTTGTGAAGTAACACAGACAAGGCAGAAATCTGTCCCTTCAAGGAACTTGCAGATAATCCTTTCTCCAATCCTTCTTGAAGAAAGGATAGAATCTTAGGAATTTTTACCTTGTCCCAAGGGAATCCTTTAGATTCACACCAACAGATATATTTTTTCCATATTTTGTGGTAAATTTTTCTAGTTACAGGCTTTCTGGCCTGAACAAGAGTATCAATAACAGAATCTGAGAACCCTCGCTTTGATAAGATCAAGCGTTCAATCTCCAAGCAGTCAGTTGGAGTGAGACCAGATTCGGATGTTCGAACGGACCTTGAACAAGAAGGTCTCGTCTCAAAGGTAGCTTCCATGGTGGAGCCGATGACATATTCACCAGGTCTGCATACCAAGTCCTGCGTGGCCACGCAGGAGCTATCAAGATCACCGATGCCCTCTCCTGATTGATCCTGGCTACCAGCCTGGGGATGAGAGGAAACGGCGGAAATACATAAGCTAGTTTGAAGGTCCAAGGTGCTACTAGTGCATCTACTAGAGTCGCCTTGGGATCCCTGGATCTGGACCCGTAGCAAGGAACCTTGAAGTTCTGACGAGAGGCCATCAAATCCATGTCTGGAATGCCCTACAGTTGAGTAATTTGGGCAAAGATTTCCGGATGGAGTTCCCACTCCCCCGGATGTAATGTCTGACGACTCAGAAAATCCGCTTCCCAATTTTCCACTCCTGGGATGTGGATTGCAGACAAGTGGCAGGAGTGAGTCTCCGCCCATTGAATGATTTTGGTCACTTCTTCCATCGCCAGGGAACTCCTTGTTCCCCCCTGATGGTTGATGTACGCAACAGTCGTCATGTTGTCTGATTGAAACCGTATGAACTTGGCCTGTGCTAGCTGAGGCCAAGCCTTGAGAGCATTGAGTATCGCTCTCAGTTCCAGAATATTTATCGGTAGAAGAGATTCTTCCCGAGACCAAAGACCCTGAGCTTTCAGGGGTCCCCAGACCGCGCCCCAGCCCATCAGACTGGCGTCGGTCGTGACAATGACCCACTCTGGTCTGCGGAAGCTCATCCCCTGTGACAGGTTGTCCAGGGACAGCCACCAACGGAGTGAATCTCTGGTCCTCTGATTTACTTGTATCGTCGGAGACAAGTCTGTATAGTCCCCATTCCACTGACTGAGCATGCACAGTTGTAATGGTCTTAGATGAATGCGCGCAAAAGGAACTATGTCCATTGCCGCTACCATCAAACCTATTACTTCCATGCACTGCGCTATGGAAGGAAGAGGAACGGAATGAAGTATTTGACAAGAGTTTAGAAGTTTTGTTTTTCTGGCCTCTGTCAGAAAAATCCTCATTTCTAAGGAGTCTATTATTGTTCCCAAGAAGGGAACCCTCGTTGACGGAGATAGAGAACTCTTTTCTACGTTCACTTTCCATCCGTGAGATCTGAGAAAGGCCAGGACAATGTCCGTGTGAGCCTTTGCTTGAGGAAGGGACGACGCTTGAATCAGAATGTCGTCCAAGTAAGGTACTACTGCAATGCCCCTTGGTCTTAGCACCGCTAGAAGGGACCCTAGTACCTTTGTGAAAATCCTTGGAGCAGTGGCTAATCCGAACGGAAGTGCCACAAACTGGTAATGCTTGTCCAGGAATGCGAACCTTAGGAACCGATGATGTTCCTTGTGGATAGGAATATGTAGATACGCATCCTTTAAATCCACCGTGGTCATGAATTGACCTTCCTGGATGGAAGGAAGAATTGTTCGAATGGTTTCCATTTTGAACGATGGAACCTTGAGAAACTTGTTTAGGATCTTGAGATCTAAGATTGGTCTGAACGTTCCCTCTTTTTTGGGAACTACGAACAGATTGGAGTAGAACCCCATCCCCTGTTCTCCTAATGGAACAGGATGAATCACTCCCATTTTTAACAGGTCTTCTACACAATGTAAGAATGCCTGTTTTTTTATGTGGTCTGAAGACAATTGAGACCTGTGGAACCTCCCCCTTGGGGGAAGCCCCTTGAATTCCAGAAGATAACCTTGGGAGACTATTTCTAGCGCCCAAGGATCCAGAACATCTCTTGCCCAAGCCTGAGCGAAGAGAGAGAGTCTGCCCCCCACCAGATCCGGTCCCGGATCGGGGGCCAACATCTCATGCTGTCTTGGTAGCAGTGGCAGGTTTCTTGGCCTGCTTTCCCTTGTTCCAGCCTTGCATTGGTCTCCAGGCTGGCTTGGCTTGAGAAGTATTACCCTCTTGCTTAGAGGACGTAGCACTTGGGGCTGGTCCGTTTCTACGAAAGGGACGAAAATTAGGTTTATTTTTGGCCTTGAAAGACCTATCCTGAGGAAGGGCGTGGCCCTTGCCCCCAGTGATATCAGAGATAATCTCTTTCAAGTCAGGGCCAAACAGCGTTTTCCCCTTGAAAGGAATGTTAAGCAATTTGTTCTTGGAAGACGCATCCGCTGACCAAGATTTTAACCAAAGCGCTCTGCGCGCCACAATAGCAAACCCAGAATTTTTCGCCGCTAACCTAGCCAATTGCAAAGTGGCGTCTAGGGTGAAAGAATTAGCCAATTTGAGAGCACGGATTCTGTCCATAATCTCCTCATAAGAAGGAGAATTACTAGTGATCGCCTTTTCTAGCTCATCGAACCAGAAACACGCGGCTGTAGTGACAGGGACAATGCATGAAATTGGTTGTAGAAGGTAACCTTGCTGAACAAACATCTTTTTAAGCAAACCTTCTAATTTTTTATCCATAGGATCTTTGAAAGCACAACTATCTTCTATGGGTATAGTGGTGCGTTTGTTTAGAGTAGAAACCGCCCCCTCGACCTTGGGGACTGTCTGCCATAAGTCCTTTCTGGGGTCGACCATAGGAAACAATTTTTTAAATATGGGGGGAGGGACGAAAGGTATACCGGGCCTTTCCCATTCTTTATTTACAATGTCCGCCACCCGCTTGGGTATAGGAAAAGCTTCGGGGGGCCCCGGGACCTCTAGGAACTTGTCCATTTTACATAGTTTCTCTGGGATGACCAAATTCTCACAATCATCCAGAGTGGATAACACCTCCTTAAGCAGAGCGCGGAGATGTTCCAACTTAAATTTAAATGTAATCACATCAGGTTCAGCTTGTTGAGAAATTTTCCCTGAATCTGAAATTTCTCCCTCAGACAAAACCTCCCCGGCCCCCTCAGACTGGTGTAGGGGCCCTTCAGAAACAATATCATCAGCGTCCTCATGCTCTTCAGTATTTTCTAAAACAGAGCAGTCGCGCTTTCGCTGATAAGTGGGCATTTTGGCTAAAATGTTTTTGATAGAATTATCCATTACAGCCGTTAATTGTTGCATAGTAAGGAGTATTGGCGCGCTAGATGTACTAGGGGCCTCCTGTGTGGGCAAGACTGGTGTAGACGAAGGAGGGGATGATGCAGTACCATGCTTACTCCCCTCACTTGAGGAATCATCTTGGGCATCATTTTCTCTAAATTTTGTGTCACATAAATCACATCTATTTAAATGAGAAGGAACCTTGGCTTCCCCACATTCAGAACACAGTCTATCTGGCAGTTCAGACATGTTAAACAGGCATAAACTTGATAACAAAGTACAAAAAACGTTTTAAAATAAAACCGTTACTGTCACTTTAAATTTTAAACTGAACACACTTTATTACTGCAATTGCGAAAAAGTATGAAGGAATTGTTCAAAATTCACCAAAATTTCACCACAGTGTCTTAAAGCCTTAAAAGAATTGCACACCAAATTTGGAAGCTTTAACCCTTAAAATAACGGAACCGGAGCCGTTTTTATATTTAACCCCTTTACAGTCCCTGGTATCTGCTTTGCTGAGACCCAACCAAGCCCAAAGGGGAATACGATACCAAATGACGCCTTCAGAAGTCTTTTCTATGTATCAGAGCTCCTCACACATGCATCTGCATGTCATGCTTCTCAAAAACAAGTGCGCAATACAGGCGCGAAAATGAGACTCTGCCTATGATTAGGGAAAGCCCCTAGAGAATAAGGTGTCCAATACAGTGCCTGCCGGTTATTTTACAAAATTCCCAAGATTAAAATAATTCCTCAAGGCTATGGAGTATAAAATATGTTTATATATAAATCGATTTAGCCCAGAAAATGTCTACAGTCTTAAAAAGCCCTTGTGAAGCCCTTATTTACTGTCTGTAATAAAAATGGCTTACCGGATCCCATAGGGAAAATGACAGCTTCCAGCATTACATCGTCTTGTTAGAATGTGTCATACCTCAAGCAGCAAAAGTCTGCTCACTGTTCCCCCAACTGAAGTTAATTCCTCTCAACAGTCCTGTGTGGAACAGCCATCGATTTTAGTAACGGTTGCTAAAATCATTTTCCTCTTACAAACAGAAATCTTCATCTCTTTTCTGTTTCAGAGTAAATAGTACATACCAGCACTATTTTAAAATAACAAACTCTTGATTGAATAATAAAAACTACAGTTAAACACTAAAAAACTCTAAGCCATCCCCGTGGAGATGTTGCCTGTACAACGGCAAAGAGAATGACTGGGGAAGGCGGAGCCTAGGAGGGATCATGTGACCAGCTTTGCTGGGCTCTTTGCCATTTCCTGTTGGGGAAGAGAATATCCCACAAGTAAGGATGACGCCGTGGACCGGACACACCTATGTTGGAGAAATTGCTGTCCAGAGTACTGAACCGAAAAAAAGCATAGATGCCTTCTTTTTCAAATAAAGATAGCAAGAGAACAAAGAAAATTTGATAATAGGAGTAAATTAGAAAGTTGCTTAGAATTGCATGCTCTTTCTGAATTACAAAACAAATTTTTTGGGTTCAGTGTCCCTTTAACTACTGACTTTTATATGTGGTAGGAGTCTTGGAGGTAGAGGCTGTACCGCTCACATTCTCCAAGACTTGTAATACCAGCGTTAGGCAAATCCCATTAAAAAACATAATTTATGCTTACCTGATAAATTTATTTCTCTTGTAGTGTATCCAGTCCAAGGATCATCCATTACTTGTGGGATATTCTCCTTCCCAACAGGAAGTTGCAAGAGGATCACCCACAGCAGAGCTGCTATATAGCTCCTCCCCCAGCTGTCATATCCAGTCATTCGACCGAAAACAAACAGAGAAAGGAGAAACCATAGGGTGCAGTGGTGACTGTAGTTGAATTAAAATTTAGACCTGCCTTAAAAGGACAGGGCGGGCCGTGGACTGGATACACTACAAGAGAAATAAATTTATCAGGTAAGCATAAATTATGTTTTCTCTTGTTAAGTGTATCCAGTCCACGGATCATCCATTACTTGTGGGATACCAATACCAAAGCTAAAGTACACAGATGATGGGAGGGACAAGGCAGGATTAAGCGGAAGGAACCACTGCCTGAAGAACCTTTCTCCCAAAAACAGCCTCCGAAGAAGCAAAAGTATCAAATTTGGAAAATTTGGAAAAGGTGTGAAGCGAAGACCAAGTCGCGGCCTTGCAAATCTGTTCAACAGAGGCCTCATTTTTAAAGGCCCAGGTGGAAGCCATAGCTCTCTAGTAGAATGAGCTGTAATCCTTTCAGGGGGCTGCTGTCCAGCAGTCTCATAGGCTAGGCGTATTACGCTCCGAAGCCAAAAGGAAAGAGAGGTTGCCGAAGCTTTTTGACCTCTCCTCTGTCCAGAGTAAACGACAAACAGGGAAGATGTTTGACGAAAATCCTTAGTAGCTTGTAAGTAAAACTTCAAGGCACGGACTACGTCCAGATTAAATAAAAGACGTTCCTTCTTTGAAGAAGGATTAGGACACAATGATGGAACAACAATCTCTTGATTGATATTTTTGTTAGAAACCACCTTAGGTAAAAACCCAGGTTTGGTACGCAGAACTACCTTATCTGCATGAAAAATCAGATAAGGAGAATCACATTGTAAGGCAGATAGCTCAGAGACTCTCCGAGCCGAGGAAATAGCCATCAAAAACAGAACTTTCCAAGATAAAAGTTTAATATCAATGGAATGAAGGGGTTCAAACGGAACTCCTTGAAGAACCTTAAGAACCAAGTTTAAGCTCCACGGGGGAGCAACAGGTTTAAACACAGGCTTAATTCTAACCAAAGCCTGGCAAAATGCCTGGACATCTGGAACCTCTGCCAGACGCTTGTGCAAAGGAATAGACAGAGCAGAAATCTGTCCCTTTAAGGAACTAGCTGATAATCCTTTGTCCAAGCCCTCTTGGAGAAAGGACAATATTCTAGGAATCCTAACCTTACTCCATGAGTAATTCTTGGATTCACACCAATAAAGATATTTACTCCATATCTTGTGGTAGATTTTCCTGGTAACAGGCTTTCGTGCCTGTATTAAAGTATCAATGACTGACTCGGAGAATCCACGCCTTGATAGAATCAAGCGTTCAATCTCCATGCAGTCAGTCTCAGAGAAATTAGATTTGGATGATTGAAAGGACCTTGTATCAGAAGGTCCTGTCTTAGAGGCAGAGTCCATGGTGGAAAGGATGACATGTCCACTAGGTCTGCATACCAAGTCCTGCGTGGCCACGCAGGCGCTATCAGAATCACCGATGCTCTCTCCTGTTTGATTTTGGCAATCAGTCGAGGGAGCAGAAGAAACGGTGGAAACACATAAGCCAGGTTAAAGAACCATTTGCATACAAAGAGAGAAGCGCTCTACCAGGAACGAACAACAACTCAGTGGCTTGTTCTATGGCGATTTACCACCCGGAAGCAGCCTCTTTTAGACCAGTGTGCTTTTCACAGAAGAAAACTTTCCTGAAGTATATCAGTCTGATCCTGCCAAGTAAGGTCAGTCCAGTCCCGAAATACCAGGCAATTCTCCTCTGAACAAGGAACATGACAACCCCAGACGATCGTTTCGGCCTCCTATGGGCCTCGTCAGTGAGGTGCAGCCACATTCCTCTAAGCACACTGGGCAAGGAGTCCACGTCTGGTTTCCCCCATCACCCATAGGGAGACTTCCCCAGGGTCATAATAATTTGTATACAAAGAGAGAAGCGCTCTACCAGGAACGAACAACAGCTCAGTGGCTTGTTCTATGGCGATTTACCACCCGGAAGCAGCCTCTTTTAGACCAGTGTGCTTTTCACAGAAGAAAACTTTCCTGAAGTATATCAGTCTGATCCTGCCAAGTAAGGTCAGTCCAGCCCCGAAATACCAGGCAATTCTCCTCTGAACAAGGAACATGACAACCCCAGACGATCGTGTCGGCCTCCTATGGGCCTCGTCAGTGAGGTGCAGCCACATTCCTCTAAGCACACTGGGCAAGGAGTCCACGTCTGGTTTCCCCCATCACCCATAGGGAGACTTCCCCAGGGTCATAATAATTTGCATAAAAAGAGAGAAGCGCTCTACCAGGAATGAACAACAGCTCAGTGGCTTGTTCTATGGTGATTTAGCACCCGGAAGCAGCCTCTTTTAGACCAGTGTGCTTTTCACAGAAGAAAACTTTTCTGAAGTATATCAGTCTGATCCTGCCAAGTAAGGTCAGTCCAGCCCCGAAATACCAGGCAATTCTCCTCTGAACAAGGAACATGACAACCCCAGACGATCATTTCGGCCTCCTATGGGTCTCGTCAGTGAGGTGCAGCCACATTCCTCTAAGCACACTGGGCAAGGAGTCCACGTCTGGTTTCCCCCATCACCCATAGGGAGACTTCCCCAGGATCATAATAATTTGCATACAAAGAGAGAAGCGCTCTACCAGGAACGAACAACAGCTCAGTGGCTTGTTCTATGGCGATTAACCACCCGGAAGCAGCCTCTTTTAAACCAGTGTGCTTTTCACAGAAGAAAACTTTCCTGAAGTATATCAGTCTGATCCTGCCAAGTAAGGTCAGTCCAGCCCCGAAATACCAGGCAATTCTCTTCTGAACAAGGAACATGACAACCCCAGACGATCATTTCGGCCTCCTATGGGCCTCGTCAGTGAGGTGCAGCCACATTCCTCTAAGCACACTGGGCAAGGAGTCCACGTCTGGTTTCCCCCATCACCCATAGGGAGACTTCCCCAGGGTCATAATAATTTGCATACAAAGAGAGAAGCGCTCTACCAGGAACGAACAACAGCTCAGTGGCTTGTTCTATGGCGATTTACCACCCGGAAGCAGCCTCTTTTAGACCAGTGTGCTTTTCACAGAAGAAAACTTTTCTGAAGTATATCAGTCTGATCCTGCCAAGTAAGGTCAGTCCAGCCCCGAAATACCAGGCAATTCTCCTCTGAACAAGGAACATGACAACCCCAGACGATCGTTTCGGCCTCCTATGGGCCTCGTCAGTGAGGTGCAGCCACATTCCTCTAAGCACACTGGGCAAGGAGTCCACGTCTGGTTTCCCCCATCACCCATAGGGAGACTTCCCCAGGGTCATAATAATTTGCATACAAAGAGAGAAGCGCTCTACCAGGAACGAACAACAGCTCAGTGGCTTGTTCTATGGCGATTTACCACTCGGAAGCAGCCTCTTTTAGACCAGTGTGCTTTTCACAGAAGAAAACTTTCCTGAAGTATATCAGTCTGATCCTGCCAAGTAAGGTCAGTCCAGCCCCGAAATACCAGGCAATTCTCCTCTGAACAAGGAACATGACAACCCCAGACAATCGTTTCGGCCTCCTATGGGCCTCGTCAGTGAGGTGCAGCCACATTCCTCTAAGCACACTGGGCAAGGAGTCCACGTCTGGTTTCCCCCATCACCCATAGGGAGACTTCCCAGGGTCATAATAATTTGCATACAAAGAGAGAAGCGCTCTACCAGGAACGAACAACAGCTCAGTGGCTTGTTCTATGGCGATTTACCACACGGAAGCAGCATCTTTTAGACCAGTGTGCTTTTCACAGAAGAAAACTTTCCTGAAGTATATCAGTCTGATCCTGCCAAGTAAGGTCAGTCCAGCCCGAAATACCAGGCAATTCTCCTCTGAACAAGGAACATGACAACCCCAGACGATCGCTTCCGCCTCCTATGGGCCTCGTCAGTGAGGTGCAGCCACATTCCTCTAAGCACACTGGGCAAGGAGTCCACGTCTGGTTTCCCCCATCACCCATAGGGAGAATTCCCCAGGGCCATAATAATTTGCATACAAAGAGAGAAGCGCTCTACCAGGAACGAACAACAGCTCAGTGGCTTGTTCTATGGCGATTTACCACCCGGAAGCAGCCTCTTTTAGACCAGTGTGCTTTTCACAGAAGAAAACTTTCCTGAAGTATATCAGTCTGATCCTGCCAAGTTAGGTCAGTCCAGCCCCGAAATACCAGGCAATTCTCCTCTGAACAAGGAACATGACAACCCCAGACGATCGTTTCGGCCTCCTATGGGCCTCGTCAGTGAGGTGCAGCCACATTCCTCTAAGCACACTGGGCAAGGAGTCCACGTCTGGTTTCCCCCATCACCCATAGGGAGACTTCCCCAGGGTCATAATAATTTGCATACAAAGAGAGAAGCGCTCTACCAGGAACGAACAACAGCTCAGTGGCTTGTTCTATGGCGATTTACCACCCGGAAGCAGCCTCTTTTAGACCAGTGTGCTTTTCACAGAAGAAAACTTTCCTGAAGTATATCAGTCTGATCCTGCCAAGTAAGGTCAGTCCAGCCCCGAAATACCAGGCAATTCTCCTCTGAACAAGGAACATGACAACCCCAGATGATCGTTTCGGTCTCCTATGGGCCTCGTCAGTGAGGTGCAGCCACATTCCTCTAAGCACACTGGGCAAGGAGTCCACGTCTGGTTTCCCCCATCACCAATAGGGAGACTTCCCCAGGGTCATAATAATTTGCATACAAAGAGAGAAGCGCTCTACCAGGAACGAACAACAGCTCAGTGGCTTGTTCTATGGCGATTTACCACCCGGAAGCAGCCTCTTTTAGACCAGTGTGCTTTTCACAGAAGAAAACTTTCCTGAAGTATATCAGTCTGATCCTGCCAAGTAAGGTCAGTCCAGCCCCGAAATACCAGGCAATTCTCCTCTGAACAAGGAACATGACAACCCCAGACGATCGTTTCGGCCTCCTATGGGCCTCGTCAGTGAGGTGCAGCCACATTCCTCTAAGCACACTGGGCAAGGAGTCCACGTCTGGTTTCCCCCATCACCCATAGGGAGACTTCCCCAGGGTCATAATAATTTGCATACAAAGAGAGAAGCGCTCTACCAGGAACGAACAACAGCTCAGTGGCTTGTTCTATGGCGATTTACCACCCGGAAGCAGCCTCTTTTAGACCAGTGTGCTTTTCACAGAAGAAAACTTTCCTGAAGTATATCAGTCTGATCCTGCCAAGTAAGGTCAGTCCAGCCCCGAAATACCAGGCAATTCTCATCTGAACAAGGAGCATGACAACCCCAGACAATCGTTTCGGCCTCCTATGGGCCTCGTCAGTGAGGTGCAGCCACATTCCTCTAAGCACACTGGGCAAGGAGTCCACGTCTGGTTTCCCCCATCACCCATAGGGAGACTTCCCCAGGGTCATAATAATTTGCATACAAAGAGAGAAGCGCTCTACCAGGAACGAACAACAGCTCAGTGGCTTGTTCTATGGCGATTTACCACACGGAAGCAGCCTCTTTTAGACCAGTGTGCTTTTCACAGAAGAAAACTTTCCTGAAGTATATCAGTCTGATCCTGCCAAGTAAGGTCAGTCCAGCCCCGAAATACCAGGCAATTCTCCTCTGAACAAGGAACATGACAACCCCAGACGATCGTTTCCGCCTCCTATGGGCCTCGTCAGTGATGTGCAGCCACATTCCTCTAAGCACACTGGGCAAGGAGTCCACGTCTGGTTTCCCCCATCACCCATAGGGAGACTTCCCCAGGGCCATAATAATTTGCATACAAAGAGAGAAGCGCTCTACCAGGAACGAACAACAGCTCAGTGGCTTGTTCTATGGCGATTTACCACCCGGAAGCAGCCTCTTTTAGACCAGTGTGCTTTTCACAGAAGAAAACTTTCCTGAAGTATATCAGTCTGATCCTGCCAAGTTAGGTCAGTCCAGCCCCGAAATACCAGGCAATTCTCCTCTGAACAAGGAACATGACAACCCCAGACGATCGTTTCGGCCTCCTATGGGCCTCGTCAGTGAGGTGCAGCCACATTCCTCTAAGCACACTGGGCAAGGAGTCCACGTCTGGTTTCCCCCATCACCCATAGGGAGACTTCCCCAGGGTCATAATAATTTGCATACAAAGAGAGAAGCGCTCTACCAGGAACGAACAACAGCTCAGTGGCTTGTTCTATGGCGATTTACCACACGGAAGCAGCCTCTTTTAGACCAGTGTGCTTTCACAGAAGAAAACTTTCCTGAAGTATATCAGTCTGATCCTGCCAAATAATTTCAGTCCAGCCCCGAAATACCAGGCAATTCTCCTCTGAACAAGGAACATGACAACCCCAGACGATCGTTTCCGCCTCCTATGGGCCTCGTCAGTGAGGTGCAGCCACATTCCTCTAAGCACACTGGGCAAGGAGTCCACGTCTGGTTTCCCCCATCACCCATAGGGAGACTTCCCCAGGGCCATAATAATTTGCATACAAAGATAGAAGCGCTCTACCAGGAACGAACAACAGCTCAGTGGCTTGTTCTATGGCGATTTACCACCCGGAAGCAGCCTCTTTTAGACCAGTGTGCTTTTCACAGAAGAAAACTTTCCTGAAGTATATCAGTCTGATCCTGCCAAGTTAGGTCAGTCCAGCCCCGAAATACCAGGCAATTCTCCTCTGAACAAGGAACATGACAACCCCAGACGATCGTTTCGGCCTCCTATGGGCCTCGTCAGTGAGGTGCAGCCACATTCCTCTAAGCACACTGGGCAAGGAGTCCACGTCTGGTTTCCCCCATCACCCATAGGGAGACTTCCCCAGGGTCATAATAATTTGCATACAAAGAGAGAAGCGCTCTACCAGGAACGAACAACAGCTCAGTGGCTTGTTCTATGGCGATTTACCACCCGGAAGCAGCCTCTTTTAGACCAGTGTGCTTTTCACAGAAGAAAACTTTCCTGAAGTATATCAGTCAGATCCTGCCAAGTAAGGTCAGTCCAGCCCCGAAATACCAGGCAATTCTCCTCTGAACAAGGAACATGACAACCCCAGACAATCGTTTCGGCCTCCTATGGGCCTCGTCCATGAGGTGCAGCCACATTCCTCTAAGCACACTGGGCAAGGAGTCCACGTCTGGTTTCCCCCATCACCCATAGGGAGACTTCCCCAGGGTCATAATAATTTGCATACAAAGAGAGAAGCGCTCTACCAGGAAAAAACAACAGCTCAGTGGCTTGTTCTATGGCGATTTACCACCCGGAAGCAGCCTCTTTTAGACCAGTGTGCTTTTCACAGAAGAAAACTTTCCTGAAGTATATCAGTCTGATCCTGCCAAGTAAGGTCAGTCCAGCCCGAAATACCAGGCAATTCTCCTCTGAACAAGGAACATGACAACCCCAGACGATCGTTTCGGCCTCCTATTGGCCTCGTCAGTGAGGTGCAGCCACATTCCTCTAAGCACACTGGGCAAGGAGTCCACGTCTGGTTTCCCCCATGACCCATAGGGAGACTTCCCCAGGGTCATAATAATTTGCATACAAAGAGAGAAGCGCTCTACCAGGAACGAACAACAGCTCAGTGGCTTGTTCTATGGCGATTTACCACCCGGAAGCAGCCTCTTTTTGACCAGTTTGCTTTTCACAGAAGAAAACTTTCCTGAAGTATATCAGTCTGATCCTGCCAAGTAAGGTCAGTCCAGCCCTGAAATACCAGGCAATTCTCCTCTGAACAAGGAACATGACAACCCCAGACGATCGTTTCGGCCTCCTATGGGCCTCGTCAGTGAGGTGCAGCCACATTCCTCTAAGCACACTGGGCAAGGAGTCCACGTCTGGTTTCCCCCATCACCCATAGGGAGACTTCCCCAGGGTCATTATTATTTGCATACAAAGAGAGAAGCGCTCTACCAGGAACGAACAACAGCTCAGTGGCTTGTTCTATGGCGATTTACCACCCGGAAGCAGCCTCTTTTAGACCAGTGTGCTTTTCACAGAAGAAAACTTTCCTGAAGTATATCAGTCTGATCCTGCCAAGTAAGGTCAGTCCAGCCCCGAAATACCAGGCAATTCTCCTCTGAACAAGGAACATGACAACCCCAGACGATCGTTTCGGCCTCCTATGGGCCTCGTCAGTGAGGTGCAGCCACATTCCTCTAAGCACACTGGGCAAGGAGTCCACGTCTGGTTTCCCCCATCACCCATAGGGAGACTTCCCCAGGGTCATAATAATTTGCATACAAAGAGAGAAGCGCTCTACCAGGAACGAACAACAGCTCAGTGGCTTGTTCTATGGCGATTTACCACCCGGAAGCAGCCTCTTTTAGACCAGTGTGCTTTTCACAGAAGAAAACTTTCCTGAAGTATATCAGTCTGATCCTGCCAAGTAAGGTCAGTCCAGCCCCGAAATACCAGGCAATTCTCCTCTGAACAAGGAACATGACAACCCCAGACGATCGTTTCGGCCTCCTATGGGCCTCGTCAGTGAGGTGCAGCCACATTCCTCTAAGCACACTGGGCAAGGAGTCCACGTCTGGTTTCCCCCATCACCCATAGGGAGACTTCCCCAGGGTCATAATAATTTGCATACAAAGAGAGAAGCGCTCTACCAGGAACGAACAACAGCTCAGTGGCTTGTTCTATGGCGATTTACCACCCGGAAGCAGCCTCTTTTAGACCAGTGTGCTTTTCACAGAAGAAACCTTTCCTGAAGTATATCAGTCTGATCCTGCCAAGTAAGGTCAGTCCAGCCCTGAAATACCAGGCAATTCTCCTCTGAACAAGGAACATGACAACCCCAGACGATCGTTTCGGCCTCCTATGGGCCTCGTCAGTGAGGTGCAGCCACATTCCTCTAAGCACACTGGGCAAGGAGTCCACGTCTGGTTTCCCCCATCACCCATAGGGAGACTTCCCCAGGGTCATAATAATTTGCATACAAAGAGAGAAGCGCTCTACCAGGAACGAACAACAGCTCAGTGGCTTGTTCTATGGCGATTTACCACCCGGAAGCAGCCTCTTTTAGACCAGTGTGCTTTTCACAGAAGAAAACTTTCCTGAAGTATATCAGTCTGATCCTGCCAAGTAAGGTCAGTCCAGCCCTGAAATACCAGGCAATTCTCCTCTGAACAAGGAACATGACAACCCCAGACGATCGTTTCGGCCTCCTATGGGCCTCGTCAGTGAGGTGCAGCCACATTCCTCTAAGCACACTGGGCAAGGAGTCCACGTCTGGTTTCCCCCATCACCCATAGGGAGACTTCCCCAGGGTCATAATAATTTGCATACAAAGAGAGAAGCGCTCTACCAGGAACGAACAACAGCTCAGTGGCTTGTTCTATGGCGATTTACCACCCGGAGCAGCCTCTTTTAGACCAGTGTGCTTTTCACAGAAGAAAACTTTCCTGAAGTATATCAGTCTGATCCTGCCAAGTAAGGTCAGTCCAGCCCCGAAATACCAGGCAATTCTCCTCTAAACAAGGAACATGACAACCCCAGACGATCGTTTCGGCCTCCTATGGGCCTCGTCAGTGAGGTGCAGCCACATTCCTCTAAGCACACTGGGCAAGGAGTTCACGTCTGGTTTCCCCCATCACCCATAGGGAGACTTCCCCAGGGTCATAATAATTTGCATACAAAGAGAGAAGTGCTCTACCAGGAATGAACAACAGCTCAGTGGCTTGTTCTATGGCGATTTAGCACCCGGAAGCAGCCTCTTTTAGACCAGTGTGCTTTTCACAGAAGAAAACTTTTCTGAAGTATATCAGTCTGATCCTGCCAAGTAAGATCAGTCCAGCCCCGAAATACCAGGCAATTCTCCTCTGAACAAGGAACATGACAACCCCAGATGATCATTTCGGCCTCCTATGGGCCTCGTCAGTGAGGTGCAGCCACATTCCTCTAAGCACACTGGGCAAGGAGTCCACGTCTGGTTTCCCCCATCACCCATAGGGAGACTTCCCCAGGGTCATAATAATTTGCATACAAAGAGAGAAGTGCTCTACCAGGAATGAACAACAGCTCAGTGGCTTGTTCTATGGCGATTTAGCACCCGGAAGCAGCCTCTTTTAGACCAGTGTGCTTTTCACAGAAGAAAACTTTTCTGAAGTATATCAGTCTGATCCTGCCAAGTAAGATCAGTCCAGCCCCGAAATACCAGGCAATTCTCCTCTGAACAAGGAACATGACAACCCCAGATGATCATTTCGGCCTCCTATGGGCCTCGTCAGTGAGGTGCAGCCACATTCCTCTAAGCACACTGGGCAAGGAGTCCACGTCTGGTTTCCCCCATCACCCATAGGGAGACTTCCCCAGGGTCATAATAATTTGCATACAAAGAGAGAAGCGCTCTACCAGGAACGAACAACAGCTCTATGGCGATTTACCACCCGGAAGCAGCCTCTTTTAGACCAGTGTGCTTTTCACAGAAGAAAACTTTCCTGAAGTATATCAGTCTGATCCTGCCAAGAAAGGTCAGTCCAGCCCCGAAATACCAGGCAATTCTCCTCTGAACAAGGAACATGACAACCCCAGACGATCGTTTCGGCCTCCTATGGGCCTCGTCAGTGAGGTGCAGCCACATTCCTCTAAGCACACTGGGCAAGGACTCTACATCTGGTTTCCCCCATCACCCATAGGGAGACTTCCCCAGGGTCATAATAATTTGCATACAAAGAGAGAAGCGCTCTACCAGGAACGAACAACAGCTCAGTGGCTTGTTCTATGGCGATTTACCACCCGGAAGCAGCCTCTTTTAGACCAGTGTGCTTTTCACAGAAGAAAACTTTCCTGAAGTATATCAGTCTGATCCTGCCAAGTAAGGTCAGTCCAGCCCCGAAATACCAGGCAATTCTCCTCTGAACAAGGAACATGACAACCCCAGATGATCGTTTCGGCCTCCTATGGGCCTCGTCAGTGAGGTGCAGCCACATTCCTCTAAGCACACTGGGCAAGGAGTCCACGTCTGGTTTCCCCCATCACCCATAGGGAGACTTCCCCAGGGTCATAATAATTTGCATACAAAGAGAGAAGCGCTCTACCAGGAACGAACAACAGCTCAGTGGCTTGTTCTATGGCGATTTACGACCCGGAAGCAGCCTCTTTTAGACCAGTGTGCTTTTCACAGAAGAAAACTTTCCTGAAGTATATCAGTCTGATCCTGCCAAGTAAGGTCAGTCCAGCCCCGAAATACCAGGCAATTCTCCTCTGAACAAGGAACATGACAACCCCAGACGATCGTTTCGGCCTCCTATGGGCCTCGTCAATGAGGTGCAGCCACATTCCTCTAAGCACACTGGGCAAGGAGTCCACGTCTGGTTTCCCCCATCACCCATAGGGAGACTTCCCCAGGGTCATAATAATTTGCATACAAAGAGAGAAGCGCTCTACCAGGAACGAACAACAGCTCAGTGGCTTGTTCTATGGCGATTTACCACCCGGAAGCAGCCTCTTTTAGACCAGTGTGCTTTTCACAGAAGAAAACTTTCCTGAAGTATATCAGTCTGATCCTGCCAAGTAAGGTCAGTCCAGCCCCGAAATACCAGGCAATTATCCTCTGAACAAGGAACATGACAACCCCAGACAATCGTTTCGGCCTCCTATGGGCCTCGTCAGTGAGGTGCAGCCACATTCCTCTAAGCACACTGGGCAAGGAGTCCACGTCTGGTTTCCCCCATCACCCATAGGGAGACTTCCCCAGGGTCATAATAATTTGCATACAAAGAGAGAAGCGCTCTACCAGGAACGAACAACAGCTCAGTGGCTTGTTCTATGGTGATTTACCACCCGGAAGCAGCCTCTTTTAGACCAGTGTGCTTTTCACAGAAGAAAACTTTCCTGAAGTATATCAGTCTGATCCTGCCAAGTAAGGTCAGTCCAGCCCAGAAATACCAGGCAATTCTCCTCTGAACAAGGAACATGACAACCCCAGACGATCGTTTCCGCCTCCCATGGGCCTCGTCAGTGAGGTGCAGCCACATTCCTCTAAGCACACTGGGTAAGGAGTCCACGTCTGGTTTCCCCTATCACCCATAGGGAGACTTCCCCAGGGTCATAATAATTTGCATACAAAGAGAGAAGCGCTCTACCAGGAACGAACAACAGCTCAGTGGCTTGTTCTATGGCGATTTACCACCCGGAAGCAGCCTCTTTTAGACCAGTGTGCTTTTCACAGAAGAAAACTTTCCTGAAGTATATCAGTCTGATCCTGCCAAGTAAGATCAGTCCAGCCCCGAAATACCAGGCAATTCTCCTCTGAACAAGGAACATGACAACCCCAGACGATCGTTTCGGCCTCCTATGGGCCTCGTCAGTGAGGTGCAGCCACATTCCTCTAAGCACACTGGGCAAGGAGTCCACGTCTGGTTTCCCCCATCACCCATAGGGAGACTTCCCCAGGGTCATAATAATTTGCATACAAAGAGAGAAGCGCTCTACCAGGAACGAACAACAGCTCAGTGGCTTGTTCTATGGCGATTTACCACCCGGAAGCAGCCTCTTTTAGACCAGTGTGCTTTTCACAGAAGAAAACTTTGCTGAAGTATATCAGTCTGATCCTGCCAAGTAAGGTCAGTCCAGCCCTGAAATACCAGGCAATTCTCCTCTGAACAAGGAACATGACAACCCCAGACGATCGTTTCGGCCTCCTATGGGCCTCGTCAGTGAGGTGCAGCCACATTCCTCTAAGCACACTGGGCAAGGAGTCCACGTCTGGTTTCCCCCATCACCCATAGGGAGACTTCCCCAGGGTCATAATAATTTGCATACAAAGAGAGAAGCGCTCTACCAGGAACGAACAACAGCTCAGTGGCTTGTTCTATGGCGATTTACCACCCGGAGCAGCCTCTTTTAGACCAGTGTGCTTTTCACAGAAGAAAACTTTCCTGAAGTATATCAGTCTGATCCTGCCAAGTAAGGTCAGTCCAGCCCCGAAATACCAGGCAATTCTCCTCTAAACAAGGAACATGACAACCCCAGACGATCGTTTCGGCCTCCTATGGGCCTCGTCAGTGAGGTGCAGCCACATTCCTCTAAGCACACTGGGCAAGGAGTTCACGTCTGGTTTCCCCCATCACCCATAGGGAGACTTCCCCAGGGTCATAATAATTTGCATACAAAGAGAGAAGTGCTCTACCAGGAATGAACAACAGCTCAGTGGCTTGTTCTATGGCGATTTAGCACCCGGAAGCAGCCTCTTTTAGACCAGTGTGCTTTTCACAGAAGAAAACTTTTCTGAAGTATATCAGTCTGATCCTGCCAAGTAAGATCAGTCCAGCCCCGAAATACCAGGCAATTCTCCTCTGAACAAGGAACATGACAACCCCAGATGATCATTTCGGCCTCCTATGGGCCTCGTCAGTGAGGTGCAGCCACATTCCTCTAAGCACACTGGGCAAGGAGTCCACGTCTGGTTTCCCCCATCACCCATAGGGAGACTTCCCCAGGGTCATAATAATTTGCATACAAAGAGAGAAGTGCTCTACCAGGAATGAACAACAGCTCAGTGGCTTGTTCTATGGCGATTTAGCACCCGGAAGCAGCCTCTTTTAGACCAGTGTGCTTTTCACAGAAGAAAACTTTTCTGAAGTATATCAGTCTGATCCTGCCAAGTAAGATCAGTCCAGCCCCGAAATACCAGGCAATTCTCCTCTGAACAAGGAACATGACAACCCCAGATGATCATTTCGGCCTCCTATGGGCCTCGTCAGTGAGGTGCAGCCACATTCCTCTAAGCACACTGGGCAAGGAGTCCACGTCTGGTTTCCCCCATCACCCATAGGGAGACTTCCCCAGGGTCATAATAATTTGCATACAAAGAGAGAAGCGCTCTACCAGGAACGAACAACAGCTCTATGGCGATTTACCACCCGGAAGCAGCCTCTTTTAGACCAGTGTGCTTTTCACAGAAGAAAACTTTCCTGAAGTATATCAGTCTGATCCTGCCAAGAAAGGTCAGTCCAGCCCCGAAATACCAGGCAATTCTCCTCTGAACAAGGAACATGACAACCCCAGACGATCGTTTCGGCCTCCTATGGGCCTCGTCAGTGAGGTGCAGCCACATTCCTCTAAGCACACTGGGCAAGGACTCTACATCTGGTTTCCCCCATCACCCATAGGGAGACTTCCCCAGGGTCATAATAATTTGCATACAAAGAGAGAAGCGCTCTACCAGGAACGAACAACAGCTCAGTGGCTTGTTCTATGGCGATTTACCACCCGGAAGCAGCCTCTTTTAGACCAGTGTGCTTTTCACAGAAGAAAACTTTCCTGAAGTATATCAGTCTGATCCTGCCAAGTAAGGTCAGTCCAGCCCCGAAATACCAGGCAATTCTCCTCTGAACAAGGAACATGACAACCCCAGATGATCGTTTCGGCCTCCTATGGGCCGCGTCAGTGAGGTGCAGCCACATTCCTCTAAGCACACTGGGCAAGGAGTCCACGTCTGGTTTCCCCCATCACCCATAGGGAGACTTCCCCAGGGTCATAATAATTTGCATACAAAGAGAGAAGCGCTCTACCAGGAACGAACAACAGCTCAGTGGCTTGTTCTATGGCGATTTACGACCCGGAAGCAGCCTCTTTTAGACCAGTGTGCTTTTCACAGAAGAAAACTTTCCTGAAGTATATCAGTCTGATCCTGCCAAGTAAGGTCAGTCCAGCCCCGAAATACCAGGCAATTCTCCTCTGAACAAGGAACATGACAACCCCAGACGATCGTTTCGGCCTCCTATGGGCCTCGTCAATGAGGTGCAGCCACATTCCTCTAAGCACACTGGGCAAGGAGTCCACGTCTGGTTTCCCCCATCACCCATAGGGAGACTTCCCCAGGGTCATAATAATTTGCATACAAAGAGAGAAGCGCTCTACCAGGAACGAACAACAGCTCAGTGGCTTGTTCTATGGCGATTTACCACCCGGAAGCAGCCTCTTTTAGACCAGTGTGCTTTTCACAGAAGAAAACTTTCCTGAAGTATATCAGTCTGATCCTGCCAAGTAAGGTCAGTCCAGCCCCGAAATACCAGGCAATTATCCTCTGAACAAGGAACATGACAACCCCAGACAATCGTTTCGGCCTCCTATGGGCCTCGTCAGTGAGGTGCAGCCACATTCCTCTAAGCACACTGGGCAAGGAGTCCACGTCTGGTTTCCCCCATCACCCATAGGGAGACTTCCCCAGGGTCATAATAATTTGCATACAAAGAGAGAAGCGCTCTACCAGGAACGAACAACAGCTCAGTGGCTTGTTCTATGGTGATTTACCACCCGGAAGCAGCCTCTTTTAGACCAGTGTGCTTTTCACAGAAGAAAACTTTCCTGAAGTATATCAGTCTGATCCTGCCAAGTAAGGTCAGTCCAGCCCAGAAATACCAGGCAATTCTCCTCTGAACAAGGAACATGACAACCCCAGACGATCGTTTCCGCCTCCCATGGGCCTCGTCAGTGAGGTGCAGCCACATTCCTCTAAGCACACTGGGTAAGGAGTCCACGTCTGGTTTCCCCTATCACCCATAGGGAGACTTCCCCAGGGTCATAATAATTTGCATACAAAGAGAGAAGCGCTCTACCAGGAACGAACAACAGCTCAGTGGCTTGTTCTATGGCGATTTACCACCCGGAAGCAGCCTCTTTTAGACCAGTGTGCTTTTCACAGAAGAAAACTTTCCTGAAGTATATCAGTCTGATCCTGCCAAGTAAGATCAGTCCAGCCCCGAAATACCAGGCAATTCTCCTCTGAACAAGGAACATGACAACCCCAGACGATCGTTTCGGCCTCCTATGGGCCTCGTCAGTGAGGTGCAGCCACATTCCTCTAAGCACACTGGGCAAGGAGTCCACGTCTGGTTTCCCCCATCACCCATAGGGAGACTTCCCCAGGGTCATAATAATTTGCATACAAAGAGAGAAGCGCTCTACCAGGAACGAACAACAGCTCAGTGGCTTGTTCTATGGCGATTTACCACCCGGAAGCAGCCTCTTTTAGACCAGTGTGCTTTTCACAGAAGAAACCTTTCCTGAAGTATATCAGTCTGATCCTGCCAAGTAAGGTCAGTCCAGCCCTGAAATACCAGGCAATTCTCCTCTGAACAAGGAACATGACAACCCCAGACGATCGTTTCGGCCTCCTATGGGCCTCGTCAGTGAGGTGCAGCCACATTCCTCTAAGCACACTGGGCAAGGAGTCCACGTCTGGTTTCCCCCATCACCCATAGGGAGACTTCCCCAGGGTCATAATAATTTGCATACAAAGAGAGAAGCGCTCTACCAGGAACGAACAACAGCTCAGTGGCTTGTTCTATGGCGATTTACCACCCGGAAGCAGCCTCTTTTAGACCAGTGTGCTTTTCACAGAAGAAAACTTTCCTGAAGTATATCAGTCTGATCCTGCCAAGTAAGGTCAGTCCAGCCCTGAAATACCAGGCAATTCTCCTCTGAACAAGGAACATGACAACCCCAGACGATCGTTTCGGCCTCCTATGGGCCTCGTCAGTGAGGTGCAGCCACATTCCTCTAAGCACACTGGGCAAGGAGTCCACGTCTGGTTTCCCCCATCATCCATAGGGAGACTTCCCCAGGGTCATAATAATTTGCATACAAAGAGAGAAGCGCTCTACCAGGAACGAACAACAGCTCAGTGGCTTGTTCTATGGCGATTTACCACCCGGAAGCAGCCTCTTTTAGACCAGTGTGCTTTCCACAGAAGAAAACTTTCCTGAAGTATATCAGTCCAGCCCCGAAATAACAGGCAATTCTCCTCTGAACAAGGAACATGACAACCCCAGACGATCGTTTCGGCCTCCTATGGGCCTCGTCAGTGAGGTGCAGCCACATTCCTCTAAGCACACTGGGCAAGGAGTCCACGTCTGGTTTCCCCCATCACCCATAGGGAGACTTCCCCAGGGTCATAATAATTTGCATACAAAGAGAGAAGCGCTCTACCAGGAATGAACAACAGCTCAGTGGCTTGTTCTATGGCGATTTACCACTCGGAAGCAGCCTCTTTTAGACCAGTGTGCTTTTCACAGTAGAAAACTTTCCTGAAGTATATCAGTCTGATCCTGCCAAGTAAGGTCAGTCCAGCCCCGAAATACCAGGCAATTCTCCTCTGAACAAGGAACATGACAACCCCAGACGATCGTTTCGGCCTCCTATGGGCCTCGTCAGTGAGGTGCAGCCACATTCCTCTAAGCACACTTGGCAAGGAGTCCACGTCTGGTTTCCCCCATCACCCATAGGGAGACTTCCCTAGGGTCATAATAATTTGCATACAAAGAGAGAAGCGCTCTACCAGGAACGAAAAACAGCTCAGTGGCTTGTTCTATGGCGATTTACCACCGGAAGCAGCCTCTTTTAGACCAGTGTGCTTTTCACAGAAGAAAACTTTCCTGAAGTATATCAGTCTGATCCTGCCAAGTAAGGTCAGTCCAGCCCCGAAATACCAGGCAATTCTCCTCTGAACAAGGAACATGACAACCCCAGACGATCGTTTCGGCCTCCTATGGGCCTCGTCAGTGAGGTGCAGCCACATTCCTCTAAGCACACTGGGCAAGGAGTCCACGTCTGGTTTCCCCCATCACCCATAGGGAGACTTCCCCAGGGTCATAATAATTTGCATACAAAGAGAGAAGCGCTCTACCAGGAATGAACAACAGCTCAGTGGCTTGTTCTATGGCGATTTACCACCCGGAAGCAGCCTCTTTTAGACCAGTGTGCTTTTCACAGAAGAAAACTTTCCTGAAGTATATCAGTCTGATCCTGCCAAGTAAGGTCAGTCCAGCCCCGAAATACCAGGCAATTCTCCTCTGAACAAGGAACATGACAACCCCAGACAATCGTTTCGGCCTCCTATGGGCCTCGTCAGTGAGGTGCAGCCACATTCCTCTAAGCACACTGGGCAAGGAGTCCACGTCTGGTTTCCCCCATCACCCATAGGGAGACTTCCCCAGGGTCATAATAATTTGCATACAAAGAGAGAAGCGCTCTACCAGGAACGAACAACAGCTCAGTGGCTTGTTCTATGGCGATTTACCACCCGGAAGCAGCCTCTTTTAGACCAGTGTGCTTTTCACAGAAGAAAACTTTCCTGAAGTATATCAGTCTGATCCTGCCAAGTAAGGTCAGTCCAGCCCCGAAATACCAGGCAATTCTCCTCTGAACAAGGAACATGACAACCCCAGACGATCGTTTCGGCCTCCTATGGGCCTCGTCAGTGAGGTGCAGCCACATTCCTCTAAGCACACTGGGCAAGGAGTCCACGTCTGGTTTCCCCCATCATCCATAGGGAGACTTCCCCAGGGTCATAATAATTTGCATACAAAGAGAGAAGCGCTCTACCAGGAACGAACAACAGCTCAGTGGCTTGTTCTATGGCGATTTACCACCCGGAAGCAGCCTCTTTTAGACCAGTGTGCTTTTCACAGAAGAAAACTTTCCTGAAGTATATCAGTCAGATCCTGCCAAGTAAGGTCAGTCCAGCCCCGAAATACCAGGCAATTCTCCTCTGATGCTCTCTCCTGTTTGATTTTGGCAATCAGTCGAGGGAGCAGAGGAAACAGTGGAAACACATAGGCCAGGTTGAAGAACCAAGTCGCTGCTAGAGCATCTATCAGCGTCGCTTCTGGGTCCCTGGACCTGGATCCCTAACAAGGAAGCTTGGCGTTCTGGCGAGACGCCATGAGATCCAACTCTGGTTTGCCCCAACGATGAATCAATTGAGCAAACACCTCCGGATGGAGTTCCCACTCCCCCGGATGGAAAGTCTGACGACTTAGAAAATCTGCCTCCCAGTTCTCCACGCCTGGGATATGGATTGCTAAGAGTATGAGAATAGTACTAGAGAGCGCAGGAAGATACACCAAACTCCTAAAAATACCTATGGGTCCCCAACTAGGTAGCAGAAATGAACATATGAGTGAAAAAATAGATAGGAGCGCTAAAAGCTAAAGGTGCTAAATGTATTGATGTGATATTTATTAGAAAAAGAAATAAACAAATTAGATGTATGTCTAAAGAAACATAGATTTATTCACATTAGGTGATATAAAATTGTAAAAACGGACGTCTCCGTAAATAAAAACAATTTCTACAATAAAGTTGCCATCATTTGATATAAGAAAAGACTTGTAATATAAAGTTCAGTCCAAATCCGCACTTAACTTTTAAATCGGGAGTTGGTTTGTTAGCAAGGCAGGGGCTTACCCAAACGAGTGCACAGTCAGTCTGCTCCGTGATCCGTTGTACGGCCGTAATGACGTCACTATTGGGGGCGCTGTCTTGAAAACACTTACTGATTGGTGTAAATGCGATGTTGGTAGGTTACACTGTTTCTTGGCTTCTTTTGCTCCAATATAGCGTTCAAATGAAGAGAATGATCCTGCACTTAGTGCCAAATAGCATAGCAGATAACTAATCCAAAAGTGTGGTATCATTTTCCGATATCAATTCGAATGACAAAGGGCTTAATTTTACATTTAACCATAGTAAAGATAGGGTCGTTTTTCTAGATTTAGAAATAATGGTAATAAACAGCAATTTAGAGACTAAAACACATTTCAAAGAGGTAAACTGTAACAACTTCATTCATTCACAAAGCTGTCATCTTCAGCAATGGATAGATAACATTCCAGTGGGCCAAAGCTTAAGAGTAAGGAAGAACTGCTCCAGGATCTCAGACTTTGAGAATCAAATAGAATCCCTGATTGATAAATTCAAAGATAGAGGCTATGATGATGAGGTCATAAATAAAGCTGTAGTAAGAGCAAGGAACACAGACAGAAAGAGCCTCCTCTCATACAAACAAAAACCCACCAATAATGACTCTGAAATAATTAATGTCCCATTCATCACTGAATACAATGAAGATCATAGAATTATGCGAAAAATTCTCAACAAACACTGGCCCATATTAAAAGCTGATCCTATAGTTGGAGACTCACTCCCACAGAAACCAAGACTGATTTTTAGAAAAACTAGAAATTTCAAAACACTACTTGCACCTAGCACACGTACAAGAATAACTAAAAAACTGACCCTTACACAGAAAGATCTACAAGGAGGGACAATATCAGGTTTTTTTCCCTGCTATTCTTGCAAGGCTTGCAAGCATAGTGATAAGAGAAAAATAATACATATCCCAAAATCAAATAAAGAAATTACGATTAAGGACTGTATTAGATGTACCACAAAAGGAGTAATCTACATTTTGAGGTGCACATGCAATCTGATATATTTTGGGGAGACCAAACGAATGATCAGAGATAGGATCAGGGAGCATTTATTGTGCATTGAGAAAGGAATGGTAGACACCAACCTATATAAGCATTTCAAATCAATACACAAAGGAAATACCAAAGATTTGAGTTATTGGGGAATAATACAGGTGAAACAAAACTGGAGGGGAGGCAATATAGAGAAAGCTCTAAAAATCAAAGAAGCAGAATTGATTTATAAATACAACACCTTGTTCCCTGCCGGTCTGAACTCTGAGTTAGACATTTCTCCTTTTTTATTTGACTAAAAATTAGTCTGCACAAATAAACATGACACCATATTATTTAGCAGGTTCTATTGATATTTTCTCCTATTATATATAATTTTTGACTCTCCCCCTTGTTTGCATTCTTTTCTTTTTTCTGACTTTTTTACTCTTTTTTTCTCTCCTTTTTCTCTCTTTTTTCCTTTTTGGTCTTATTATTAAATATTTTGTTTGAATTAAGAAACCCTTTTTTAGGGAGTGGGAATACTAATTGTAAATCTCCCTAAGATTGTATGTATATATATATATTTTTATATATTAGTTGCCTTAATCTATTGTTGCCAATACCACCTTTAAAAATATGACTACCTTAAAATCAAAGACCGCCTTAGCTTCAATCTCCCAGGTAAAATTTGACCAATGGGAAGCAAGCTACACCATTAAAAGAAGATACACCTGTTGCAGACCAGTCATCTTAAAAAAGCCCTGCAGAGGGAGAAACGCGTTGATGTACTGCAACTACACCTAAGCTAACACTTGCCATTTAAAAGTGAGCCACACTGCTAACACTGTTAGCCATTTCTGATTTTACCACTAGACCGTAACGGGTCATTTCTGGACATTACTCCTACTACGTCCTTGGATTTGGGATAAACCAAAGCTACCTGCTAACACTGTTAGCCATTTCCAACTTGCCACTAGACCTGTAACGGGTCATCTCTGGACACCACTTGATACCACACTTTTGGATTAGTTATCCTGCGTGCTATTTGGCACTAAGTGCAGGATCATTCTCTTCATTTGAACGCTATATTGGAGCAAAAGAAGCCAAGAAACAGTGTAACCTACCAACATCGCATTTACACCAATCAGTAAGTGTTTTCAAGACAGCGCCCCCAATAGTGACGTCATTACGGCCGTACAACGGATCACGGAGCAGACTGACTGTGCACTCGTTTGGGTAAGCCCCTGCCTTGCTAACAAACCAACTCCCGATTTAAAAGTTAAGTGCGGATTTGGACTGAACTTTATATTACAAGTCTTTTCTTATATCAAATGATGGCAACTTTATTGTAGAAATTGTTTTTATTTACGGAGACGTCCGTTTTTACAATTTTATATCACCTAATGTGAATAAATCTATGTTTCTTTAGACATACATCTAATTTGTTTATTTCTTTTTCTAATAAATATCACATCAATACATTTAGCACCTTTAGCTTTTAGCGCTCCTATCTATTTTTTCACTCATATGGATTGCTGACAGGTGGCAAGAGTGGTACTCTGCCCAGCGAATTATTTTTGAGACTTCTAACATCGCTAGGGAACTCCTGGTTCCCCCTTGATGGTTGATGTAAGCCACAGTCGTGATGTTGTCCGACTGAAATCTGATGAACCTCAGTGTTGCTAACTGAGGCCAAGCCAGAAGAGCATTGAATATCGCTCTTAACCCCAGAATATTTATTGGAAGGAGTTTCTCCTCCTGAGTCCACGATCCCTGTGCCTTCAGGGAGTTCCAGACTGCACCCCAACCTAGAAGGCTGGCATCTGTTGTTATAATTGTCCAATCTGGCCTGCGAAAGGTCATACCCTTGGACAGGTGGAACCGAGACAACCACCAGAGAAGAGAATCTCTGGTCTCTTGATCCAGATTTAGCAGAGGGGACAAATCTGTGTAATCCCCATTCCACTGACTCAGCATGCATAATTGCAGCGGTCTGAGATGAAGGCGCGCAAATGGCACTATGTCCATTGCCGCTACCATTAAGCCGATTACCTCCATACACTGAGCTACCGAAGGGCGCGGAATGGAGTGAAGAACACGGCAAGCATTTAGAAGTTTTGATAACCTGGACTCCGTCAGGTAAATTTTCATTTCTATAGAATCTATAAGAGTCCCTAAGAAGGAGACTCTTGTGAGTGGGGATAGAGAACTCTTTTCCTCGTTCACTTTCCACCCGTGCGACCTCAGGAATGCCAGAACTATCTCTGAATGAGACTTGGCAACTTGAAAGCTTGACGCCTGTATCAGGATGTCATCTAGATACGGAGCCACCGCTATGCCTCGCGGTCTTAGAACCACCAGAAGTGAGCCCAGAACCTTTGTAAAGATTCTCGGGGCTGTAGCCAACCCGAAGGGAAGAGCTACAAATTGGTAATGCCTGTCTAGAAAGGCAAACCTTAGAAACCGATGATGATCTTTGTGAATCGGTATGTGAAGGTAGGCATCCTTTAAGTCCACTGTGGTCATGTACTGACCTTCTTGGATCATGGGTAGGATGGTTCGAATAGTTTCCATTTTGAAAGATGGAACTCTGAGGAATTTGTTTAAGATCTTTAGATCCAAAATTGGTCTGAAGGTTCCCTCTTTTTGGGAACGACAAACAGATTTGAATAAAAACCCTGTCCTTGTTCCGTCCGCGGAACTGGATGGATCACTCCCATATCTAGGAGGTCTTGCACACAGCGTAGGAATGCCTCTTTCTTTATCTGATTTGCAGATAGCCTTGAAAGATGAAATCACCCTTGTGGAGGGGAAGCTTTGAAGTCCAGAAGATATCCCTGAGATATGATCTCCAACGCCCAGGGATCCTGAACATCTCTTGCCCACGCCTGGGCGAAGAGAGAAAGTCTGCCCCCTACTAGATCCGTCGCCGGATAGGGGGCCGTTCCTTCATGCTGTCTTAGAGGCAGCAGCAGGCTTTCTGGCCTGCTTGCCTTTGTTCCAGGACTGGTTAGGTTTGCAGGCCTGCTCAGATTGAGCAAAAGTTCCCTCTTGTTTTGAAGCGGAGGAAGTTGATGCTGCACCTGCCTTGAAATTTCGAAAGGCACGAAAATTAGACTGTTTGGCCTTTGCTTTGGCCCTGTCCTGAGGAAGGGTATGACCCTTACCTCCAGTAATGTCAGCAATAATTTCCTTCAAACCAGGCCCAAATAAGGTCTGCCCCTTGAAAGGAATGTTGAGTAATTTAGACTTCGAAGTCACGTCAGCTGACCAGGATTTAAGCCATAGCGCCCTACGCGCTTGGATGGCGAATCCGGAATTCTTAGCCGTTAGTTTAGTCAAATGAACAATGGCATCAGAAACAAATGAGTTAGCTAGCTTAAGTGTTCTAAGCTTGTCAATAATTTCAGTCAATGGAGCTGTATGGATGGCCTCTTCCAGGGCCTCAAACCAGAATGCCGCCGCGGCCGTGACAGGCGCAATGCATGCAAGGGGCTGTAAAATAAAACCTTGTTGAATAAACATTTTCTTAAGGTAACCCTCCAATTTTTTATCCATTGGATCTGAAAAAGCACAACTGTCCTCAACCGGGATAGTAGTACGCTTTGCTAAAGTAGAAACTGCTCCCTCCACCTTAGGGACCGTCTGCCATAAGTCCCGTGTAGTGGCGTCTATTGGAAACATTTTTCTAAATATAGGAGGTGGGGAAAAAGGCACACCCGGTCTATCCCACTCCTTGCTAATAATTTCTGTAAGCCTTTTAGGTATAGGAAAAACATCAGTACACACCGGCACCGCATAGTATTTATCCAGCCTACACAATTTCTCTGGTACTGCAACTGTGTTACAGTCATTCAGAGCAGCTAATACCTCCCCAAGCAACACACGGAGGTTCTCAACACTGCACATACCTTATTGCAGGAAAACCTGCACGCCATTCCCTCTCTGAAGTTACCTCACTCCTCAGAATATGTGAGAACAGCCATGGATCTTAGTTACTTCTGCTAAGATCATAGAAAACGCAGGCAGATTCTTCTTCTAAATACTGCCTGAGATAAACAGTACACTCCGGCACCATTTAAAAATAACAAACTTTTGATTGAAGAATAAACTAAGTATAAAACACCACACTCCTCTTACAACCTCCATCTTGGTTGAGGCTTGCAAGAGAATGACTGGATATGACAGCTGGGGGAGGAGCTATATAGCAGCTCTGCTGTGGGTGATCCTCTTGCAACTTCCTGTTGGGAAGGAGAATATCCCACAAGTAATGGATGATCCGTGGACTGGATACACTTAACAAGAGAAAGATAGGATACGCAATTGATGTAAGGGGATTTGCGGTATGGAAAAGTTGCGGAAGAAAAGTGAGCGGTACACCTGTACCTGCCATACTCGTAATACCAGCGGGCGTTAAAAAGCAGCGTTATGACCCCTTAACGCTGCTTTTTAAGGCTAACGCAGAACTCGTAATTAGGGATGGGTGAATGTTTCTAAAAATTCAAAATTTAAAACGAATTTTGATACATTCGTTCGTTCGAATTTCGAATGTTTATATAACATTCTATTTTTGAATTTTCGTTTTCGAATTTTTCAATAAAATTTGAAAATATTTGTTCGAATAATAGAATGTTTAGCTATGTATTCATTCAATTTCGAAATGTAATATTTGAATTCGAATGTGACATTCGAATTCGAATGTGACATTCAAATTTGAAATAGTATTTCTAGTCTACAACTGTGTTTAATAAATGTAATATTCGAATTTGAATGCTACATTCGAATTTGAATGTCACATTCGAATTTGAAATAGTATTTCTAGTCTAATACTGTGTTTTAAATGTGATATTCGATTTGAATGTGATATTCGATTCGAATGTGACATTCAAATTCGAAATAGTATTTCTAGTCTAATACTGTGTTTTATAAATGTAATATTCGAATGTGACATTCGATTCGAATGTGATATTCGATTCGAATGTGACATTCGAAATAGTGTTTCTAGTCTACAATTGTGTTTTATAAATGTAATATTCGAATTCGAATGTGATATTCCAATGAAACATTCGAATTCGAATGTGACATTCGAATTCGAATGTGACATTCGAAAACTTTGAAAATCGAATTTTTAAGAATATTCGTTCTTATCAACATTCTATTATGTAAATCGAATTTCTACAATAACATTCGTTCTAACATTCGAATTCGGATATAAACACATCCCTACTCGTAATCTAGGCGTTAGTGTTTTGTTGTTTTGTACTTTAGGACTTTGTAATAATGTTTAATTGTAGATTGAAATAATTTTAGTAGGATAAGGTTTTTTAATATGTAATTAATTTAATTTAATTGGCAGTTTAATGTAATTGTAGTATAATAGTTAGGGTAGGTTAATTAATAGTTTAAAATTAGTTTATTTTAATTCTACAGTTAAGTTTTAATTTATTTGAAGATAGGGATGTTGTAATTTTAATTTAAAGTTAAGGGGTTGTTAGGCTTAGGGTTTAATAGTTTAATTTAGTTTTTTGCGATGTGGGGGGCTGACAGTTTAGGAGTTAATAGGTTTAATTAGTGGTGGTGATGTGGGAGGCCAGAGGTTTAGGGGTTAATAAGTTTCTTTAGGTTGAGGCGGTGTTGGGGAGCGGCGGTATAGGGCTTAATAACTTTATTTAGGTTGCGGCGGGGTCGGGGAGTGGCGGGATAGGGGTTAATAACTTTAGTTATATTGGGTCGGGGAGCGGCGGGATAGGGGTTAAACATTTTAGTATATTGGCGGCGTTTAGTGAAATGGTATAAATAAAGTTCGGAAAAACACGAATAGCAGAGTCATCGATAACTGTTTGTTAAAAACAGTCCGATGCTCACCGCCTCGTACTTGGTGCGCGTGTTTTTGGCGGCTTTATTTATAAATATGGAGATCATATTGAGATCCGCGGCCGCAATGTTTGGCGATGTTAGGCGAGCGTATTGATGCCGGCGAATGCAACACAACTGACACTTTGATAGATATCCCCCTTAATGTCTATAAAACAATGGGAGCTGCCATGTTGTAACTTTGGTTACCTTCTCTGCTGTGGCCAATTAGAAACAGTTACACATAGGTCACTAGAGTGTGCATCCAATGGCTGTGTGGAATATAACAGTGTTCTACACTTCCATTTCTAATAGGAACTGAAAAGCTCACAATTTCAGAATGGAATTACAGGAAAAGGGGACAAAATAAATAATAAAAGTATATTGCTGAGTTTTTATTAAAGGGACATGAGAGCCAATTTTTTTATTTCGTGATTTAGAAAGAGCATGTCATTTCAAACAACTTTCTAATTTACTTCTATTATCTAATTTGCTTCATTATCTTGATATCACTTGCTGAAAAGCATATCTAGATATACTCAGTAGCTGCTGATTGGTTGCTGCACCTAGAGGCCTTGTGTGATTGGCTCCCCATGTGCATTGCTATTTCTTCAACAAAGGATATCTAAAGAATTGAGCAAATTAGATAATAGAAGTAAATTGGAAAGTTGTTTAACATTGCATGCCCTATCTAAATCATGAAAGTTTAATTTTGACTAGACTGTCCCTTTAATGTCCTTTAAATCACAGTCATACAAATACTTCACTGCCTGTTAGCTTCAGAATTAAAATAAAGAACGTTTACTTTAAGGGACATAATGCCCATATGCTAAATCACTTGAAAGTGATGCAGCATAACTGTAAAAAGCTAACAAGAAAATATCACTTGAGCATCTCTATGTAAAGAACATTTTACTTCAAAATTTCAACAGTTATACTTCAGCTACTGTCTAGCTGCAAGTGGAAAAAAACAAAAACAAAAAAACAAACAATAGCCAATCAGCATTAGCAGCAGTGGTGAGGTCATGCTATGCTTTGCTGTGATATCATTAGATTTTAATGAAATCTTGTGAGATTTCATAGTAAACTTCCTTAAACTGAATAAGGAAATAACATGACTGTGCCTGCACATGCCAGATGCACACTCCCTTGCAAGTCCTGGGACTAAGATATTGATTGGCTGATTAAAGTCCCTATACAATGGGGTGTGAATACTTGGCAAATTTTGAGGTAAATATCTTCCTTTTTAACAGGTGATATTTTCTAGTCATCTTTTTAAAGCTTATGCTGCATCACTTTCAAGTGCTTTAACATTTAGGTACCATGCCCCTTTAACTTTTTTATGTAAAAATATTTTTATATGTTTAAATAGTACTCTTTCATATACAAGTTTATTTTATTAGAGGTTACTGTTCCTTTAACACCAGCCGCAATGTTATTTATTAGTTTCAGCTAAGAATTATAATTTTGGCATCAGTGAATTATTTGATTAACAAGTACTTATACTAAGTATTTTCTGAAGACTTTGGCCTGCGTCAAGAATAACAACATTGAACAAAGCTGCAAATAGATGTTAGTCCAATTGTACAGATGTTGGCTTTTATATTACACAAAGAAATGCCAATCCTTTCAATGTAAATTAGAGCTCTGGCCAAAAGTAGGACGACACTTAATATGTTATATAAATCTATTCACTAATGTGACAGCCATTTAGTAAATGTAACAGGAATACAAAGATTGAAAGTGTTTAGTATGTATTGGAACATTTTGCATATTAGAAGGAAACTGATGATATATTACAGTTAATAAAGTGTTATTAAACACTAAATAAATGATAATACAATCATGATGTATTCATAGCAAAGGTTACCCTCAGAATAATAGCTGATTTAAAATATATATATATATATATCAGTTGTTTTAATATATAAGAAATGTGTATCATTTTTATATAACGTTTTGTTGCTGTAAAGTAATTACAGCTGTCATGTTGAAACCTAGGTTTTCATTATCTGATCTCTTCTGTTTAGGCTATTTAGGGACGGTTGAAGTAATATAAAAGGCACATTAAAATGTTAAGAGAAAATTATGGGCTAGATTACAAGTATACAGTTAATTAAGTGGTTGGTTATTGTTTATAAAATGAACCAGAGATCAGATCTCTGGTTATTATTATAAATATGTCCCAAATGCCGCCAAATTACAGTGGCGAGTATTTTTAAAATAACTACACCAGGCAGTTTTTGGGGGATAAAGTTGGCGGGTGTTAGAAGAAAAAAACGGCATTGAAACGTGCCTTTACATTGCGGTCTATGGGAACTGTGTGTTCCCTGTAAATATATATGTATATTCTTATATAGATATATATTTATGTGTTAATATGTGTATATACTCATATTAACACATAAATATATACAGTACGTGTAGTGTTTATTTCCTGGTTCCTCACTCTAACAACACTGTCTCCGCCCCTGCTTCTTTGCAACAATTACAGTATATAAATATATATTTATGTGTTAATATGTGTATATATCAAAATAACAAGAGTATTGCATTGAGCAATGATACTTTTTTTATTATTGGACTAACTATACATTTATAAGATGACAAGCTTTCGGAAGAGTTCCTTCCTTTATCAAGTCTGAAGCAATACTAACCAATTCAATGGAATTTACAGATTGTATCTTAAAACACAGAATAGCTAAGAAGACAGTGCAGGGAGAGGAGGAGGTGTCGTAAAAATCATGAGGGGGGCTTAGGTAACAGGCAGACAGTGTCCAGTGTAGGAGAACAGACAGGGGAAATATATAGCTTTACATAGAGCATATACTGACATAAAGTTATATATCAACATTGAATCAATATCTATAGAGATGTGAAATTGTATATACAGGGGGAATACAAAAGTTAAGAAAAGACAAAAGTGTGGACATAGGCTTACCTGTGTACCTATGTATAAAGAATGTGGAATATACAATGTAATTGACTAAATGAAAGTACATTACAAAAAATTTTGATAATGTGTTAAGAATCCAGAGTCCACATTTAGTCCAGAATTAAACAGGTTGAAGTGCATTATCATTTTCATTTCAAAGGTTTTTCTTTCCATGGTGTTATTGAAGTTGCCTCTGAGAATTTTGATTTTGAGGTTTTGGATGGAGTGGTCAGGTTGGGTGAAATGGTGACCAACAGGGGTGCAGTATTTTGTTTCACAGTGGTTTTTGATTGAGTGTCTGTGTAAGTTCATTCGAAGGTGCAGTTTTTGGCTTGTTTCTCCAATATAGCATCCCATTTCACATCACCATTTCACCCAACCTGACCACTCCATCCAAAACCTCAAAATCAAAATTCTCAGAGGCAACTTCAATAACACCATGGAAAGAAAAACCTTTGAAATGAAAATGATAATGCACTTCAACCTGTTTAATTCTGGACTAAATGTGGACTCTGGATTCTTAACACATTATCAAAATTTTTTGTAATGTACTTTCATTTAGTCAATTACATTGTATATTCCACATTCTTTATACATAGGTACACAGGTAAGCCTATGTCCACACTTTTGTCTTTTCTTAACTTTTGTATTCCCCCTGTATATACAATTTCACATCTCTATAGATATTGATTCAATGTTGATATATAACTTTATGTCAGTATATGCTCTATGTAAAGCTATATATTTCCCCTGTCTGTTCTCCTACACTGGACACTGTCTGCCTGTTACCTAAGCCCCCCTCATGATTTTTACGACACCTCCTCCTCTCCCTGCACTGTCTTCTTAGCTATTCTGTGTTTTAAGATACAATCTGTAAATTCCATTGAATTGGTTAGTATTGCTTCAGACTTGATAAAGGAAGGAACTCTTCCGAAAGCTTGTCATCTTATAAATGTATAGTTAGTCCAATAAAAAAAGTATCATTGCTCAATGCAATACTCTTGTTATTTTGATATCTAAATCTCTGGACTAACATGGCTACTCCAATCATATGTGTATATACAAATATAAACACATAAATATATATGTATATATTCATATACATACATATATATTTAAATTTGCTGGGCAACTTACCCCCTTCGCTGTGCTTAGGTTCTGTGCCGTGTATGACGGCATGAGAACAAGGCTCCCATTGGAGCCTATGAAAGCGCCCTCTCATGAGCGCAAAGCTTCCATGCAATTTACAACCATTTCTCTGATGACTGCAGTAGTGTGAAAATAATTTCAGTGAGAAATCCAAAGTTTGAGAAAAAGTTAATGATATTTTGTATGATCGTATCTGGCAGCCAAATATTGGCATAAAATATACCAGAATAGGCCCTGATCAATACCTTGAGTTGTCTACTTTAAATATGTATAGATAGTGTTTACATAGGTAAATAAAAAAAAAAAACAAAGGCTCTATTTTTGTTTAAACAGAGTGATAGCAAAAATGCTAAAAATAAGTGTCGGGTTTTGATCCTTTTATTAATATAAACTGTAATATGTAATTTAATTACTTACAAACATGTAATGTTTTATAATCCTTTAAATCTGAAAACTGTATTTCCCAGTGCAGAAAATTGAAAGAGCACATGGCAGGATGCACAAGCCTAACTTTGCTACATATCTATCCCTAATGTGTAGTGTTGTCCTATCTTTTCTGCTGAAACCAAACAAGCCCTGTCATCTTCAAAATCAAGTCTGAATGGGTTCCTCCGAGTAAGGGAAGTAGTTTGTGAAGCTTGACCTTTGAAATGCAGTTAGAGCAAATAAGATGTTAATCCTTTCTAATAACGTTCAGACTCGGCTAATATGTTAATCTACAAGAAGACTGCATAAAAATGTTGTAATTACGGGGCGTGTCCGTGCAGTGTTCCAGATAGGACGCATTTTCTGAGGGCTCCAACAGAATTTTTGATAATCCGCCGATTATTAATATTTAACAGCAAGCATAAGAATTTTATCACTGACAGCACCGTAGATCTGGCATCTGGGGTCCGAAATTACCTTTCCTTGCCGTTTATATGACATTGGGGACTCAGAACGGAGATTGGCCTAAGGCGGCGGCCTAATAATAGGTATCCACCTCCCCCCCCCCCGGGAAAAGCCAGGTTATCAGTGCTGCCGGAGTACTCTGGCTTACTGAATCTTTTCAATTTCTATCTATAGCTGGACTCTAAGCTAACCGACTACCTACCAAATATAACCAACCGAAGGAAGTGTGGGCCTTCTTACATCTCATTGAGCAATGTCATGCCTGGGAGAACCGAGGTTGCAACAGCATCCTTTAACGTCCCTTGAAAAATTAGAGAGACTTTTTGATAAACTGATTGAGGGAGCGCCATATGACTACCTGATGGACAAGCTATTCGCTAACAGCACACTGTCTACCCAGCGCGAGGGATCTGCAGATTCCGGCAGTCAAAATGGCGTTACATCCATGGCGCACATACTACCTAATGCAAAACCTCACACGTCTTCGACAAGAAAGCTTGACTCTGCGCACTGCTATGGAGACTCACAGCTACAAGTGGATATTGGCCAAGTTCCAGGCTTCATGTCTCCTAAAATAGCGGACCCAGCCGCTGGGCGCTCTGATATTGGGGACAGCTGCCCGGTTTCAGCAGGTTCATACATGGCGCCCGCTAGAGTACCGAAGCTCATCAGAGTGGAGTATGCCCTAAGAGAACAGATTGCACTATATGATAGTCTCTTTTATACGAGAGGAGACAAGATAATTACCCCTTGTGCAATTTTGAGGCAAGTGGACTTGCGGGAACCCCCAGAGACGCTAAAGAGATTTTCTGATCAGCCTGTACAGCATGTCTCATCATCAACAGGCGATTATGGAAGGCAGACATATTTACCTGCCTCAGCTGGGGGCATCTATATCTCCCATGGTGAGGGTTATATCCCGAGAACAGGAGAGGGGTAGTTTGCGGATGCACCTCTCAGTCACTACACAGCGGAATTAGCCCCTCGCCGGTAAATCTACCTATTAACAATAAACTTATCTTATAGACTTTATAAAGGATTACTATCCGTGTTTCTGTACCATACATATGTCCTATTCAGAACGCTCTATTGTACCTCACAGGAATGTCTTTCAAAATATAGACGATCACGTAGATAGGCAGGCAGCCTCCCTTCCCCAGGGCCATTTCACTAACTGTTAAATCAAAGATTTGAGCGATCCTGGCAGGACATTGCTATGCAACCTAACAAATTCTTGTAGCTACTCACAGTAAAAACGGGGCCACTGTTAATAAGTTTTTATGTTTTTCATATGCCTAACATGTGTATTAGTGCTAGCACATACGTTACAATTTTGAGTGCTGGGACCTGGTTTTCATAAGACTGTAACTCAGAATTAATATCACACAGTCATGGCCCAGTCTTGGTCCTAGGGGTACTTTCATTACTTGCACAATATGCCCATATTACTGTTTTTAGAGGCCAATTTGCATGCTTCATATCTTAACCGGGTTTCATCCCTACACTTATAGTTTAATTAAGTTACCAGCACCTCCATAAAACAGCATAAACTGTAATAATACTATATATTTAACGAATAACAAAAACTTATGTGTGCTATATCTCAGCTTTTGGTTGTCCAAGGGATAAATTGATTGTTGGGCTGTGGTTATTATTTAACCTTTTATATAATAGGTAAGTCCAATAATTGTTTTCACTTTGTGACATGATGCTTTTGTTTTGTTTTTGTTTAAAATGAGGACACTCATATTTTTATAATCACAGACAGAATTAACTAAGCTATATCACAATACTGGTCACGTATATTAGTGAATCTACCTGTATCATTTGAAAGTGATCATATGTAATTGAATCTACTACAATTGTAACCTATACAGTATTTTGTTGTCTGTACTTTGTTTTGTTTTTTTTCCTCAATAAAAAATATATTAAAAAAAAAATAAAAAAAAATATGTTGTAATTACAAGGTGTTTACTGTCACTTTAAGTATTGAATTTCTAATATGTATCTTGTGTGTGCAAGGAAATGTACATATAGCACGCTATACAAGTCTTAAAGGGACAGGGAAGTCAAATTAAAATTAAAGTGATGGTTCCCCTAATCTCTATGTAGTATAGCATTATGTGTGGTAAAACACTATGGGGTCTATTTATCAAGCTCTGAACGGAGCTTGATGCCCCGTGTTTCTAAAGACCGCTGCTCCATAACCTGTCTGCCTGCTCTGAGCCGGCGGACGGACATCGCCAATATGATCGGGTTGATTGACACCCCCTGCTGGCGGCCGATTGGCCGCGAATCTGCAAGGTGCGGCGTTGCACCAGCAATTCACAAGAACTGCTGGTGCAATGATAAATGCCGACAGCGTATGCTGTTGGCATTTATCGATGTGCAGTGGACACGGTTCGATATAGCGGATCATGTCCGTCCGCACAATGATAAATGGACCCCTAAAACTTTCAATCATCAGATTTTATATTAATGCGTATAAAGAAAGATATCACCTTTCTAAAGCTATTTCTATCCGTGCACAAATTCAACCCGTAGATATATATTTTTTTTCCCTTTAGATCACGTGTTTTCTTAGTCAACTGATTTTTCGGCTGTTAGGCGGCCGTCAATCTATGTCACCCGCCTCTTTACTCTAAAGCGCATGTGCCATTGATTTTTTCCTTAGCTTGATATCCATGCGCACTTCCGTTTTGAGTATGCGTCCTACTACCAGGTAGGAATCCCAGGCTCACTACGTCATCACATCGGCTTATTACGGATGCGGACAAGCAAATCTCTTTACATTGGCGAGTAGCACATGCGCATTAAAAATTAGGATTGGCAAATAGCGCATGCTCATTTGAATCCGGATCCGTGAACGCGCATTTTTAGAGGCGGAGAGAGCAGGTGAGACCGCTGAAGACGTCACAAAATGCAGAAGAAGGAAGTAGGGCTTGGGAGGAGTCAGGACCCAAACGGTAGGGAATTGGAAATTGATTTTTTAAGAAAAATACTAGAACAATCACAAAAATAACTTAGCGACTAGTGTAAGGTGATAATGAGAAATGGTAGATTGTAGTCAATACAGGCTAACTTTACCTTTGCTTTAAATTGATTGGATAGGACTTCCCATTTTACTCTTGGTATCCTTTGTGAAAGAGTAATATAAGGTGAGCTCAGGAGCGTGCATGTGTCTTTGACAATCTGGCAGCAGTGTTATACATAGTTACAAACACTGCACCCTTAGGCCTAGATTTAGAGTTCGGCGGTAAAAGGGCTGTTAACGCTCCGCGGGCTTTTTTCTGGCCGCACCATAAATTTAACTCTGGTATCGAGAGTTCAAACAAATGCTGCGTTAGGCTCCAAAAAAGGAGCGTAGAGCATTTTTACCGCAAATGCAACTCTCGATACCAGAGCTGCTTACGGACGCGGCCGGCATCAAAAACGTGCTCGTGCACGATTCTCCCATAGGAAACAATGGGGCTGTTTGAGCTGAAAAAAAACCTAACACCTGCAAAAAAGCAGCGTTCAGCTCCTAACGCAGCCCCATTGTTTCCTATGGGGAAACACTTCCTACGTCTGCACCTAACACTCTAACATGTACCCCGAGTCTAAACACCCCTAGCCTTACACTTATTAACCCCTAATCTGCCGCCCACGCTATCGCTGACCCCTGCATTACACTTTTAACCCCTAATCTGCCGCTCCGTAAAACGCCGCCACCTACGTTATCCCTATGTACCCCTAATCTGCTGCCCTAACATCGCCGACCCCTATATTATATTTATTAACCCCTAATCTGCCCCCCACAACGTCGCCGACACCTGCCTACACTTATTAACCCCTAATCTGCCGAGCGGACCTGAGCGCTACTATAATAAAGTTATTAACCCCTAATCCGCCTCACTAACCCTATCATAAATAGTATTAACCCCTAATCTGCCCTCCCTAACATCGCCGACACCTACCTTCAATTATTAACCCCTAAACTTCCGATCGGAGCTCACCGCTATTCTAATAAATGGATTAACCCCTAAAGCTAAGTCTAACCCTAACACTAACACCCCCCTAAGTTAAATATAATTTTTATCTAACGAAATAAATTAACTCTTATTAAATAACTTATTCCTATTTAAAGATAAATACTTACCTGTAAAATAAATCCTAATATAGCTACAATATAAATTATAATTATATTATAGCTATTTTAGGATTAATATTTATTTTACAGGCAACTTTGTAATTATTTTAACCAGGTACAATAGCTATTAAATAGTTAAGAACTATTTAATAGTTACCTAGTTAAAATAATAACAAATTTACCTGTAAAATAAATCCTAACCTAAGTTATAATTAAACCTAACACTACCCTATCAATAAAATAATTAAATAAACTACCTACAATTACCTACAATTAACCTAACACTACACTATCAATAAATTAATTAAACACAATTGCTACAAATAAATACAATTAAATAAACTAGCTAAAGTACAAAAAATAAAAAAGAACTAAGTTACAGAAAATAAAAAAATATTTACCAACATAAGAAAAATATTACAACAATTTTAAACTAATTACACCTACTCTAAGCCCCCTAATAAAATAACAAAGCCCCCCAAAATAAAAAATTCCCTACCCTATTCTAAATTAAAAAAGTTACAAGCTCTTTTACCTTACCAGCCCTGAACAGGGCCCTTTGCGGGGCATGCCCCAAGAATTTCAGCTCTTTTGCCTGTAAAAGAATAAATACAATACCCCCCCCCCAACATTACAACCCACCACCCACATACCCCTAATCTAACCCAAACCCCCCTTAAATAAACCTAACACTAAGCCCCTGAAGATCTTCCTACCTTGTCTTCACCATCCAGGTATCACCGATCCGTCCTGGCTCCAAGATCTTCATCCAACCCAAGCGGGGGTTGGCGATCCATAATCCGGTGCTCCAAAGTCTTCCTCCTATCCGGCAAGAAGAGGACATCCGGACCGGCAAACATCTTCTCCAAGCGGCATCTTCGATCTTCTTCCATCCGGTGCGGAGCGGGTCCATCTTGAAGCAGGCGACGCGGATCCATCCTCTTCTTCCGATGTCTCCCGACTAATGACGGTTCCTTTAAGGGACGTCATCCAAGATGGCGTCCCTCGAATTCCGATTGGCTGATAGGATTCTATCAGCCAATCGGAATTAAGGTAGGAATTTTCTGATTGGCTGATGGAATCAGCCAATCAGAATCAAGTTCAATCCGATTGGCCGATCCCATCAGCCAATCAGATTGAGCTTGCATTCTATTGGCTGATCGGAACAGCCAATAGAATGCGAGCTCAATCTGATTGGCTGATTGGATCAGCCAATCGGATTGAACTTGATTCTGATTGGCTGATTCCATCAGCCAATCAGAAAATTCCTACCTTAATTCCAATTGGCTGATAGAATCCTATCAGCCAATCGGAATTCGAGGGACGCCATCTTGGATGACGTCCCTTAAAGGAACCGTCATTAGTCGGGAGACATCGGAAGAAGAGGATGGATCCGCGTCGCCTGCTTCAAGATGGACCCGCTCCGCACCGGATGGAAGAAGATCGAAGATGCCGCTTGGAGAAGATGTTTGCCGGTCCGGATGTCCTCTTCTTGCCGGATAGGAGGAAGACTTTGGAGCACCGGATTATGGATCGCCAACCCCCGCTTGGGTTGGATGAAGATCTTGGAGCCAGGACGGATCGGTGATACCTGGATGGTGAAGACAAGGTAGGAAGATCTTCAGGGGCTTAGTGTTAGGTTTATTTAAGGGGGGTTTGGGTTAGATTAGGGGTATGTGGGTGGTGGGTTGTAATGTTGGGGGGGGGGTATTGTATTTATTCTTTTACAGGCAAAAGAGCTGAAATTCTTGGGGCATGCCCCGCAAAGGGCCCTGTTCAGGGCTGGTAAGGTAAAAGAGCTTGTAACTTTTTTAATTTAGAATAGGGTAGGGAATTTTTTATTTTGGGGGGCTTTGTTATTTTATTAGGGGGCTTAGAGTAGGTGTAATTAGTTTAAAATTGTTGTAATATTTTTCTTATGTTGGTAAATATTTTTTTATTTTCTGTAACTTAGTTCTTTTTTATTTTTTGTACTTTAGCTAGTTTATTTAATTGTATTTATTTGTAGCAATTGTGTTTAATTAATTTATTGATAGTGTAGTGTTAGGTTAATTGTAGGTAATTGTAGGTAGTTTATTTAATTATTTTATTGATAGGGTAGTGTTAGGTTTAATTATAACTTAGGTTAGGATTTATTTTACAGGTAAATTTGTTATTATTTTAACTAGGTAACTATTAAATAGTTCTTAACTATTTAATAGCTATTGTACCTGGTTAAAATAATTACAAAGTTGCCTGTAAAATAAATATTAATCCTAAAATAGCTATAATATAATTATAATTTATATTGTAGCTATATTAGGGTTTATTTTACAGGTAAGTATTTAGCTTTAAATAGGAATCATTTATTTAATAAGAGTTAATTTATTTCGTTAGATAAAAATTATATTTAACTTAGGGGGGTGTTAGTGTTAGGGTTAGACTTAGCTTTAGGGGTTAATCCATTTATTAGAATAGCGGTGAGCTCCGATCGGAAGTTTAGGGGTTAATAATTGAAGGTAGGTGTCGGCGATGTTAGGGAGTGCAGATTAGGGGTTAATACTATTTATGATAGGGTTAGTGAGGCGGATTAGGGGTTAATAACTTTATTATAGTAGCGGTGAGGTCCGCTCGGCAGATTAGGGGTTAATAAGTGTAGGCAGGTGTCGGCGACGTTGAGGGGGGCAGATTAGGGGTTAATAAATATAATATAGGGGTCGGCGATGTTAGGGGCAGCAGATTAGGGGTACATAGGGATAACGTAGGTGGCGGCGATTTGCGGTCGGAAGATTAGGGGTTAATTATTGTAGTAGCTGGCGGCGACGTTGTGGGGGGCAGGTTAGGGGTGAATAAATATAATACAGGGGTCGGCGGGGTTAGGGGCAGCAGATTAGGGGTACATAAATATAACGTAGGTGGCGGTCGGCAGATTAGGGGTTAAAAATTTTAATCGAGTGGCGGCGGTGTGGGGGGAGCTCGGTTTAGGGGT